>NW_026060286.1:104274-301774 GCF_024139225.1 Suncus etruscus | reverse complement strand
AGGAAAGGTCACTTTGTCCTGAGGCAGCACACACAGGAGGGATCAGGGCCCAAGCTCACTCAAGTTCTAGGAGTAGAAAAAGAACTTCCCAGTTCCCTAAAGAGACTCAAGTCCTCTATTCTCTACACTCAGAAGGAACCAGCCTCAAAGTCAATACGTAAATAGGCAACTCTAAATAACCTGGGTGACAGGCTCCAGAAATCCCTATAGTTCAGCCAACGTACATGCGAAACAGAGCCAGGGATTTCTGTAGGGAGCCAGATTCTCCCTCATAGTCTTGGCATAAGCACAGCCATCTTGTAGCAAACTGCCATTTTCTAATAGGCCTGTCCTTTAGTTGAGCTATACATTGTGTACGTGCCAACTGGCCATGAGTTGACGCAGATCAAAAGAACCATAAAGCCACACTCCTCTGGCTCAGGAAACTCAGACCTATAGATAGAGCATTTGGTGTGATAATAGGATGTTCCTCAGGAAACTTGTATTAAATTAACAGGCACATGCCAAACCTTTTGAATTGCATGGTGACAAATGCATGCTTGACAAATGTTTGCATTGTCCACTCCTCCCTTTGTGTAAAAACTATATAAGTCATGGGATTTTAAAAATAAATTGACGCCATAATCAGAATCCTTGGTGGTCCCCTTTTCCCCACCCATTTCCTTTTCAGGTGCAGAACCTTTCCACAACCACGAATAAACTGAAGCTGCTGGCCGACATAGATTTCTACACAGGGCCAATCCAAGATCAATCTCTGGTTTAGACTTGGGTCTCCTAATGTCAGGAGTAATTCCTAGGTGCAGAGCCAACAATAACCCGAGTACCGCAAAATGGGATAAAATTCTAATCAAAACAAAACAACCTGAAATAGAACAGCAGAAAGAAATCATAACTGACACCCATAGAGAACTGCACTCACAGGAAAGGACCCAGCAACATAGTTTCTAGTAAGTCAGAAAATTCTTCACCCAGTTTTGATTTAGAAACCTGGGATGTGTGTCAGACTTCCCTGGAGGGTTCTGAATGAAGACAGTGAGAAGATAAATGACCAGGCATCAGTCGACCATAAATGCCCAGTCATCAGTTGACCATCTGGGAGCTTAAGCAAAATGCTAATGAAGAACTTTGTGCTGAACCTACAAAACAGTCAGAAGGGAACTTGCCTTGCACTTGGTTAACCCATAGAGAACCCCGGACTCCTAAATGATCCATCACACAGAGTAGAAAGGACACCTGAGAGCAAAGCCAGGAGAATCCCCTATTGTCTGTGGTGCCAGAACTAAAAATTAGTCATAGAGCTGAACCCTGATGAGGCAGAAATGATGCTTTAAAGCAGAAATCCTGGGATCAAGAATTTCATTAGCAATATGGTAAGAGTCTATATTACTAGGAGGTCAATGCTGGACCCCCAAGACCCCATATGGTCTGAGACCTGCCAAGGGTGACCCAAGAGCACTGATTCAGGAGCAAGGACTAAACACCGTTGGCTGTGAACCTCAAAGCAAACACAGAAAAGTAGGAGAAATGTGGCCTCAAATAACAGAGTGCAGCACCTAGGCCAGAAGCCACACTCTGACACTGAGGTGCTATGCACTTCTGTCCTCTCACCAGTCCTTCTCGAAGGTCATGCTACCTGGGAATAGGATTTCAAATGGTGCAGTTTCATCTTCACTTGTCTGTATTATTCCCAAAGAGCAGCAGCAAGGAAGACCGTTGGTATAAATCTCTGTAAGAAAGAAATTGCTGTGAGCACCAGAGCGAAGTACAAACACTAGTCCTGACTGGAAGTGCCTGCACTGAGGCCAGAAATGCTTGATGGGCTGCAACCCTGGTCACTGGCCAGACCCACATGAACACACAAAGACAGAAACTCTTTTTCCCGGGACAAAGCCAGGGGTTCGATTCCTGGCATCCCATATGGTCCCCTGAAGGCTGCCAGAAATGATTTCTGGGAGCAGAGCCAGGGGTAATTCCTGTGCGCTGCTGGGTGTGACCCCAAAATAAAACAAAACTAAAAGAAACTCCTTTCTCTCCAATGAAACAGAATGGGGTTGGGATCAGGGTGTGAATAGGACAGGAGTGCTGGCCTTGCTCTACAAGGAGAAACTGCAGTCCTGAGCCCTTGGGAGCCCAGAACAGGGGCAGACTCTAAGAGAGAGGTACATTAATTCAGTCCCCCTGCAGGCCAGCAGCAGAAAGGCCACTTGCACCCAGTCTGGTAGTGCTCTGCTACAAGACTCAGGGTACAAATCTTCTGCTGCTCCCGTACCATATGGGTCCCCCCCACCCTTCACTGCTAGGACCAACCTTTGTGCAAAGTAGGACTAAGCACTGGTTTTGAGGAATAAATGAAGTGAGAATTTTTTTTGTTTTGTTTTGTTTTTTGGGCCACACCCGGCGGTGCTCAGGGGTTACTCCTGGCTGTCTGCTCAGAAATAGCTCCTGGCAGGCACGGGGGGACCATATGGGACACCGGGATTCGAACCAACCACCTTTGGTCCTGGATTGGCTGCTTGCAAGGCAAACACCGCTGTGCTATCTCTCTGGGCCCAAGGAATTTTTTTTGAGTTTTTGCTTTTATTCTTATTTTTTTAAATATATTTTTTATTTAAGTAACATGATCATATTTGGGTTACAGTCATAACCAGAACACCCCCCCCTTCACCAGTGTAACATTGCTCCCTCCCCCTTTCTCATCACCTGCCTGTATTTGAGACAGGCATTCTACTACAGTTATTTTTTTTTTTTTGTGGTTTTTGGGTCACACCTGGCAGTGCTCAGGGGTTATTCCTGGCTCTAGGCTCAGAAATTGCTCCTGGCAGGCATGGGGGACCATATGGGGCGCCGGGATTCAAACCGATCACCTCCTGCATGAAAGGCAAACGCCTTACCTCCATGCTATCTCTCCGGCCCCCTACAGTTATTTGTTTTTAAGTTCAGTAAGTTGTATTTTTTTCTTAAAGAATAAGAGTAAAAAAATATAGTAAAGGTGTGATAGTGGCAATCGCCATTGTTTGCATAGGTCCAGAAAAATGGGGAAAATGGAGAAAAACTCCTTGACCTGATTACGAAAAGGCCTCACCCTAGAAGTTTATTTTTTTTTTTTTTTTTTTTTTTTTTTTTTGGTTTTTGGGCCACACCCAGTAACGCTCAGGGGTTACTCCTGGCTATGTGCTCAGAAGTTGCTCCTGGCTTGGGGGACCATATGGGACACCGGGGGATCGAACCGCGGTCCGTCCAAGGTTAGCGCAGGCAAGGCAGGCACCTTACCTTTAGCGCCACCGCCCGGCCCCCTAGAAGTTTATTGGCATAAGACAGACTCTGGGTTCCAGGCATACCAGTCCGTCCAACCCAAGTCATTCTCCATGGTCCCGGTGAAACTTTTTCACACTTTAGCTATTGTTGGTATCAGATTCTTATATTTAAAGACTCTGGCTTCTGTGCATTTCTTTCATCGATATCAGGCTGATGTGGAGCATCCTCTAGTTTCAGCACACCATTAATGCAGAATGATCTACCCTGCATGCAGACTGTTGCTGAGTCATCTGGGTGTTGGGAGCACTCTTTGGAGTAAGTCAATGCCAAAGCAGTGGTAGGTCTTCCCTGGTAGAGGCTTGGATCCTGGTAATGTTAAAGACAATTGTGGTTGTTTCCATAGATGGTATCCATTGTTCAGGTGTGTGTGGGCGATGCCCATTCTTCTGAGGCCTGAGCCAAATCATTATGCCAATGTTCAGGGTAAAAGGCCAATTACATTACCAAATTTGTGTTCCCATCTCTATTAGATAAGAACTTGTTTGCCTATGTATTATTTTTCCATTTTAATGTGCCTATGCAAAAGAGAAGCAATGCCACAAGATATTGTTGGTGCATCTGGGGGCCGATGAATGAAGTCCAACATTCCCTGTAACTTCGTACAAACATGAAATCTATACAGAGATACTCTTCTACCAGTATTGCTTATAAAACAGATCTCAAAGGGGAAAATCAAACAATCAAATAACAAATCCAGTGGGCAAAATTGTCACTATATGAGGATATTCAACAAGAGGTATAGATGTTAAGGGAATACATCTGAGATATACAAAGGAGATACACGTGACCCTTTTATGTTTTAGAAATAGTCAAGAGTGTGGGGGTGTTTCCAAGACACCATTTTGGTCTGTGATTGGACAAGCAAAGAGAGCATGGAGCCATGTCCTCCCCTTGTTGCCTGCTGAAGCTTCCGAATCCCCGAGAGGCTTTTGTTTCCTAATTGCTGGAAGTTGAAAGTTCAGCAGTCCCCTCCCAGCCCCTTGCAGGAACAAGGAAGCTTGGGGTCTCTTTTAAATTCCTCACTGGAACCCACTTGCTGGGACCCTGAGCAGGTGTGCAGGAATAACCCTGGGGATGGGGAGGAAGGAGAGAGAAGGCTGTGGGGGCTGCCAAGGCTGCATCTTCAACTTATCTTGGCCAAAAACCCTACAGCATGGAACCTTGCCATGAGGCGTTGCCTGCTGAAGCTTCAGACTCCACCCAAAAATTACTGTGAAAGATATGTAATCCACCTTGGCCAAAACAAAAATCATTAGTACAGAAAATGGTTAAATGTGGGGTAACAAGAGATAGGAGTGAGGGAGTAAAGGAATAAAACGAGCGCCTGGACGGCGTTCAGATAATGACAAGCAGATGAAACACACTGATATCCATATATTTCTTAAAATGTTCCATGCGCGGTTTCACAATGGACAAGTTTAATAAGGAAAGTTCCCTGATAGGTTCTAATGCCAGAACCTATTGTGACCCATGTCCCGCACCCCTTCCTATGCCTGGTTAAAGCAGCCTTTGGAATGGCAGAGGGCTGCCAAATGCCATGCTGGCAGGACCTCCCGGCTCGGCTCCCAGAAAGGAAAGAGATCCTTCCCAAGCCAGAAGGCCAGAAGTTCGCAGCCCCGCCCCCCAGACCCTCCCTTTGGAGCCGGGAGGGAAATGGGGAGAGCCTAGGAAAACCAATAAACTTCTCCAAGGGACCCACCTTGCTGGCTTGCCCAGCCATGTGGCCAGGCAAAGCCCTGGAGTACAGGAGGAAGGAGGTAGGGGGGTGCTGGTGTGACCCATGTCCCGCACCCCTTCCTAGGCCTTGTTAAAGCAGCCGTTGGCATGGCAGAGGGCTGCCAAACGCCATGCTGGCAGGACCTCTCGGCTCTGCTCCCAGGAAGGAAAGAGCGAAGTGAGGAATTTAATTAATTCTTACAGTCAGGACAGAAGACCCCTCTCCAGTATGATTTCTTCTAGGTGTAGTATGGTGTCAGAAGTTAAGTTCAGGGGCCGGAGAGATAGCACAGCAGTAAGGCGTTTGCCTTAGACGTTGAAGGATGGTGGTTCGAATCCCAGCATCCCATACGGTCCCCTGAGCCCACCAGGAAATATTTCTGAGCACACAGCCAGGAGTAACCCCTGAGTGCTGCCGGATGTTACCCAAAAATCAAAAAAAAGTTAAGCTGAGATCTACCCCAAAAATGTACATATATAATGTTTTTATTCAATATGAACATTCTTATGAATAAGGTGTAAGCACACAGTGAAGGCCCTTCCACATTACCCAAATGAAAGAATATTCTCCACTTTAAATTTTCTTCAATTTTTCTTTTGGGGCCATATCAGGTGGTGCTCAAAGATTATTATTCTGAGCTTAGTATTGAGAAATCATTACTGGAGGGTACAGGAAACCCTACACAATATTAGGGGGTCAATCATGGGTTATGGTGTTCAAGGATAACACACTCCCAGTTGTACTATAGAGCAACCCATCCAGAAAAGAATTTCCTAGGAATGAAATGGAGGAAAGAGGAAGTAAATGCCTCCCCTCATTCCTTAAGTACCTCATCAGGGTTGGAAGCAAACAGGGTGGGAAGGCGCACAGGAAAAGAAAATCTTGAGAGACACTAAAAACAAAGGGATTGAGAACACATGGACCAGAGGCCTCTGCAGTCCTCCACTTCTCAGAGAGGCTCCCACTGAAATGGAGGCCGAGGGAGGAATGTCAAAGACCTTCAACTGCCCCCGCACCCTGTCCCTGGCAACCACCCTAGCAACAAGCATCTTAATTCAAATGGAAAGCCTCAGGAGGGCAGGTTGGGAGAAAACCTAGAAAAGCCTACTTGCAACCAAGGACCCATGCCTGTGGCCATAGTGGCTGCACCTCTCCTCAGTCAAACCTGGGGGCTTTCAAGCTTTCCTTGTGGAATGTGGCCTGGGACTGGGATGAGTTCTTTCTGTGGATAAGCTTTCTAGAGTAGAGAACATACATTCTCTTACATCTCTATGTTTCTGTTTTCTGATTTGGGGGCTATATCCTGTTGTGATCAGGGCTGACTGGGGCCCTGCAGTTAGAACTCTTTGTCAAGCCTGAATTTCTTGCAAAGCTCAAGTCCTGGATCTCCCAGTGTCTTTCCGGGACCAGAGCCTGAGAGAGTGAAGTGGGCAGATTCCCTCGAGTGCCGCTGCCTCTTCCCCCCAATTCTAGGAACCACCAGGGGCCTTCCTGGCCTCCTCCTGGTCTGTTCTTTCCTTAGTCGTATCTGAAAATTCCCGCCTGGCCTTGTTCAAGCCCATGTTCTCCCTCGGCTGCCCGCTTCCCTGTCACCTCTTGCATCTCGATCATCGTGGGGTATCCATCATCTTGGGGTATCGGGACTGAACCCTGCTCACCCACTTGCCAAGTCAAGTGCCCTGGGTGGCCGATCCCTAGCCCGACTCGCCAGGAGTAACCCTGAGCTGAGCGCTTCTGGGTGTGACCCCAAAAAATAAAGAAAGAAAAGGGAATAGATACAAAGTAGGAAGCATCACTGATGCTTATCTCTGGTCCCCCACAGGCCAGCAGGCCTGCTCTGATCACTATCCTAGGCTTCCCCCAAAAAGGTCCAAACTTTTTATTTGATTTCTCTTATATGTCAGTTGTCAGCTGCATTTTTTCTTGACACTTCATTTAAAGCTCCAAATCTGAGAGACAGGTATAGGGAAAACATGAAACTGTTTAAGGAACAAAACATAATGATGGTTGGGCTAAAGAGGTAGCATGGAGGTAGGGCGTTTGGCTTGAATGCAGAAGGATGGTGGTTCAAATCTCAGCATCCCATAGGGTTCCCCGTGCCTGCCACAAGCAATTTCTGAGAATAAAGCCAGGAGGAACCCCTGAGCACCGTGGGTGTGACCCAAAAATCATTAAAAAAACACAACATAGGGGCCGGGCGGTGGCGCTAGAGGTAAGGTGCCTGCCTTGACTGCGCTAGCCTAGGACGGACCGCGGTTCGATCCCCCGGCGTCCCATATGGTCCCCCAAGCCAGGAGCGACTTCTGAGTGCATAGCCAGGAGTAAACCCTGAGCGTCACCGGGTGTGGCCCAAAAACCAAAAAAAAACCAAAAAAAAAACAAAAAAAACACAACATAATGGTGTGATATTTTAATCAAACATATGCCTTGCCTACAATGTCTAGCTTAAGAAAGGGAAAACTCAAATTCTTGAGTAAAGTAAACGAATTCTTCCTAGCTGCCAGTAATTTGCAAGGTAATGCTGAACACCTTTTTCCCCTTTGGTTACTGGGCCAGGAATTAAAAAGATGAGCACAAGTTCTAACTCAACAAGAGTTGCCTTGCAAGCTGCCATCAGGGTTCAATCCCTGCATTTTATGGGTCCTCAGACTCCTGTGTTGCCCCAGACTAAACAAGGAAAACAAATGAATAAAGACAAAAATGATCAACGAATACAAAAATGACCAGTGAAAAATCATGGATATTTGAAAACGAGGGACTCTGAACACCATTATTTTATTGAAGATGGATGTGATCGGGGCCGGCCTAGTTCTGCTGGTGGAGTGTTTGCCAAGGAACCTTGTTGAATTCTCTCCTAGGGGAACTTCTCCCTTCTCAGGCAGTTGACCTTCCACCTTCTCCCTTTCTCCAAACCTGCTGAAGCCCAGCAGGAGAGAAAACTGGTCCAAGCTCAGAAGTGTGGGAATTGCCTTTCATGGCCTAGAGATGCTTTATTACCTGGTGCTTGGTTCTTTAGGCCTCTGAGCATAAATACAGTGACATCAGAGCTTCCTGGTCTATTTCTGGAACTCTAAATGGCCTTGGATTTGGTTTCTTTAGACTTCATTTTTTTTTTTTTGGTGGTTTTTGGGTCACACCCGGCAGTGCTCAGGGGTTATTCCTGGCTCCATGCTCAGAAATTGCTCCTGGCAGTCACGGGGGACCATATGGGATGCCGGGATTTGAACCGATGACCTTCTGCATGAAAGGCAAACGCCTTACCTCCATGCTATCTCTCCGGCCCCTAGACTTCATTTTTTTATACAATGGTAGACTTCTTTCTTGATCATTTCCTCTGGGAAGAGAGTGAGGGGAGCATCATCTGACCGTCCTTGTCCTTTCTGCTACGTTTCTCCTTGGTATCCTTCCAGACTTCATTTTTGCAGAACCTGAGAGCAAATATGTAGATATGTGGTGCAAGGCGGGTGTTTGGAGGGAAGATTTCATCTCTGGCCACCACAAGGCCACTCTATCCTAGTGAGACCTGTGCAATTCAACAACCCTAAGGGCTGAATTACCACTTGGGTCCCAATACTCAGATTTTTATTATATTCGCAAAACCAAACAGGATAATTATGTAAGAATGTATCAGGACGATCCCTTTGGCATGATATCTTAAAATTTCTGGATGAGGACATAGTTGAAATGTCATGCACATGCAAAATCTCTGTTTTCCTTTCATCTTTTTAGTTTCTTAGCACAGGTACCCTTAATTTTGTCAACCCTGACTCCCAGGTGATTGAAGTTCAACTCTGGTTAAAAAAGTGGCTGAAAGCAGCAATAAAAGGAAGCTTGGCCCGTGGAGGTAATGAAATTTTGACTGATTTCTTGTGATAAACTGCAAGCTGAGACCCCTCAGAATCGCCCCCACAGACTGACATTCAGGTTTTTTTTTTTTTTTTTGGTTTTTGGGCCACACCCGGTGACGCTCAGGGGTTACTCCTGGCTATGCGCTCAGAAGTCGCTCCTGGCTTGGGGGACCATATGGGACGCCGGGGGATCGAACCGCGGTCCGTCTCCTAGGCTAGCGCAGGTAAGGCAGGCACCTTACCTCGAGCGCCACCGCCCGGCCCCCATTCAGGTTTTTAATACATCCACAAAACTAAATAGGGAAGTTATTTAGGAAAGTGTCTCGAGGAACGTCCCTTCATCTGGCATGATGTCATTAATATACTGGATGTAGAAATAGCTAAAATGGAGTTTTGGAAGGAGGAAGAAGTGTCTGGGATCAAATATTTTAAAAATGGTGAGAACTGGGGCCGGAGCAGTGGTGCTGTGGTAAGGCGTTTGCCTTGCACTCGGGTGAACTAGGACTGACCATGATCAGATTTCCCAGTGTCCCATATGGTCCCGAGCCTGCCAGGAGCAATTTCTGAGCCTAGAGCCAGAAGTAACCCCTGAGCGTCACTAAGAGTGGCCCCCCAAAAAACCCAAACAGACAAACAGAAGTAGTATAAAAAGGAAAGAAATCTAGGACAGATGAATGAATTTGAAAAAGAGAAGTAATTGGAAGCTTCGATTTCCGGTGGCTGGGATTCAAACCCCCGTCCTCCTGCATGCAAGGCAGACACCTTACCTCCATGCTGTCTCTCTGGCCTCTGTTTTTATACTACTTCTTATGCTCTGGGTCCACATATAGTTCAACATTCACTCAGTGTGCCAGGGCATGCCTAAGGTTTTAGGGGGGCTCAGCCCACCAGATGTAGCTTCAGATTTTCCTGCTGGGTAGAACTAATTTAACCCCCATGGGGTTCCTCAAAAGGCCCGCTGTGGACACCTTTTTCCCTTGCGTGGATGGTTGAGGAATTTCCAAAGAGACGCCTGGCATTACAATTTCAGCCAGTATCTGACTATCTCTCCTTTGTTTATATCAGGCAAAATATTGACCTCTATCAAATAATTTGGCCTATAAATTCCAACACCAAAGTTTATTTGAGAACCCCTTTTTCTGGATATAATCAGCCCTAAAAGCAAAGACAATTTTTCTCTCCTTTTCAAATATACTCTTTGCAACTGCAGTTTCTGGTAATCAAGGGCGTAACCCGAATGCAGATTTTGATTATTGACTCTCCTTTAGAAATAGGGAACCTCATTCTTGGGGATTTTGGTACCACCCTTTACTTGACCTCTGAAAATATAGAGTCCAGCCTAGAAAGATCAAGTTTCTAGATATTTCCTACTTCCTTCTAATCCTGATTTTGCATTTAAAGTGGCTTGCAGGGAGTTACCTTCTCTCTTGTAACTTAGAATTTTTAAGTCACACCCATAGCTTAGGTATTGTTATTGTTGTACTAGGCTTTGTGATTGCAATTATTCTTCACCTGTGGCTAATTTTATCCCTACAAATTCCCCTGCTCAATAAAATTAAACTTGTTGCACTCCTGCCAGAAACGTGTTGACCCCACATTCTCTGTGTGGTTTCATTTATTTCATATTTCATATTTGGCCGCTCGTGATCCCACTTTCCTATTGTGTAGTGCTATGACCAATGAGAATTGCTGAGACGCAGGATGTCCACAGCACAGTGAGTACATTTAGTATCTTCATTCAGTGTTTCTTTGTGCTATAAATAAATGAGATCATCCTGTATTTTTATTTCTTATTTATTTCACTAAGTAAGCAACCTTTTCTGCCCCATTGCTCAGGCCTCACTCTGGGTGGTGTTCAGGGGCAATAGGAAGTGCTGGCTATAGATTTCTGGTCAGGAGCTTCCAAAGAAATTGCACCAGCTGCTGTATTATCATTCTTGCCTACATTTCAATTACTGAACAAGTTAGTCAACAACTAAAGTTCACTCATACAGGTGGTTTAAACACTTTCGTTTCATGATGTTGAACATTTGTATATTCCAATCCCTAGCAGTTCTCTACCCCCAAGCACTGCAAGCAACTGAGCACACAGAAAAGAGATCAAGAAAACTGATAGCTATGCCCACTCACATACTCAAATATCCCTAACGGGAAAAAATCCCTTAGATAACCCTTCCCACCAATCCCTGAGCCCCATTCTGAGCCATATGTCTTATGCAGAAGTCTCCAGTTCACTCATGAAAAGGGAGAGAATGAAAAGTTGATGCTCCCGCTGTAAATTCAATGTTATGTACACAAATACCTTGGGTCAGAAACTTCATCCAGGGAGAGAAGTGATAGTACAGCAGGGAATGCATTTGCCTGGCATGCAGCAGACCTGGATTTGATCCCTGGCATCCTATATGATCTCCAATCACACCAGGAGTACTTGCTGAGGGAGCCTGGCCGTTCAATAATGAGGAGGGCGTCCCAGTGATGTCACAGAACTCGCGTTTTCCCTCCCCCACATCCTTTTTCCCTTTTGGTTCCACCAACCGCCAAAGCTTGGGGTGGAGAGCAGGTCCCCTGGGTGAGGGGTTGTCCAGAGGAAAGTTTTTTTTTCTCGCCATAGAAGGGCCGCTCTGAGCACTCTGATATTCCAGAGTCATGGCCGGTTGAAAGGCAGGAGCACCCAGGATAGGTGCAGGGGTGGTGATCTAGAGACCAGGACAGACCTATGACTAGAGCAGACAAGTGGTGAACGGGGTTCAGTATAAACACCCAAAAATGACCATGCCCCAAGTCCAAGTCAGATTTTATAGGGAGGGGACATAGAGAGGTGCTAGTTTCTGATGCTCTTTAAAATAATTGATATTGGGACCTGAGCTATAGCACAACAGTATGGCATTTGCCTGGTAAGCTTCCAACCCAGAATGGACCAGATTCTGTCACCAGCATCCTATTTTCCCCCTAGCCTGGCAGGAGTGATTTCTGAGCACTGAGCCAGGAGTAATGCCAGAGCACCTCTGGGTGTGGCCCTAAAACCAAATAAAATAAAATAAAATAAAATAAAATGATTGGCTATTGTTCAGGATGCCTTCCTTCTGCTCCTTAACATATAGGCTACCAGGTAGCTTGGCCAGTGTTAATGGAAGCAGACTTGAGAAAGCCTAACATGTTTTTCACACACATGGTCCTTAGAAATTGGCTTCCCTCCTTGTTCAGAATCCAGGACAAACAAATCCATTTCACTCCTGTGAAAATTGTTTTCTTGGTGGGTTGTACAGCAGGGAGAGTGTTTTTCTTGCACACCAGTGACCAAGATTAATTTCTGATACTGTATAGGTTCCCCCATGCTCTCCAGGAGTGATTTTAGAATACTGAGCCAGGAATCATCCACTTGGGAGGAACTTGGTTCAATTCCAGCATTCCAGATGTTCCCCCAGCCTATCAGGGGTGATTTCTGATTGCAGAGCCAGCCAGGAGTAACCCCTGAGCACTGCTGGGTGTGGTCCAAAAACCAACCAACTAACCAACCAACCAACCAATCAATCAATAGTTAAATGAATAAAGCTTTAAAAAAAAGAAATTGGAAATAACTTGAAGTTGAGAATTCTTCCATGTGGGTAACGTGGAAAGGCCTTCACTGGCTCCTCACACCTTATTCATAGGCAAGTTCATATTGAAGGAAAACATTATATATTGTACAATTTGTGAGAAGACCTGATCTTAACTCCTGACACCATACTATTCCTAAAAGAAATCCTTATTTATGTGAGGATGGTGAGAACGTCTTTTTATTTACTTTTATTTCTTTTGCCACACCTGGTGGCAGTGCTTAAGGGTTACTCTTGGCTCAGCTCAGAACTCGCTCCTGGCAGGCTGGGAGACCATGTAGGATGCTGGAAATAGAACTGTGTCCCTCCCAGGTTGACCACATGCAAGGTAAACGCCCTACCGCTGTGCCATCTTTCCAGAACCATGAAGGTCGTTTTTCTTAAAAGTTTGTTTATTTATTTTTGTTTTTTTTTGGGCCACACCTGTTGAAGCTCAGGGTGACTCCTGGCTATGCTCTCATAAATGACACCTGACTTGGAGGGATCACATGGGAAGCCCGGGGATAGAACCGTGGTCCTCCCTAAGCTAGTGCTTGCAACGCAGATGCCTTAACCTCTAGTGCCACCATTCTGGCCCCAAGGTTGTTTTTAAAATTGCTATATGGCAGGAGGGCAGCAGAGGGTTCTGTTCCTCCTTCCCCCTCCAACAGGCACTTCCAAGAAGGCTGAGTGCAAGGGCCGTTCTGCTGCAGGCCTGAAGGGGGCACCGATGTTTTGGACTTCTGCCTGAGAGTCACGCTGTCTTGAGCACCTAAAGGCTCAGGACTGCAGTTGCCTCCCAGTAGAGCTAGGCCAGAACTACTGTCCTAGGCACAGCCTGGATCCTCACCAGCTTCTGTGTCCACAGGAGAGGAAGGAGTCTGTCTGCATCTACATATGTGGGTCTGAGCTGGTACCCAGATAAGCAGCCCATCGGGCGTTTCAAGCCCAGTGCAGGCACTTCCGTTAGGCAGGGGTTTGTGCTCCTGGCTGGTGCTTATGGCTTATCTTCCTAAGGACTTCCTGCAGAGAGCCTTGCTGGTGCTATTTGAATACAGACAGGAGAACATGGAGTTTCACCATCTGAAGTCCTGTTTCCAGGTAGGGGGAGAGTGTGGGCTCAAAGGGACATAGTGGAAGGACAGGAGTGCGCAGGCCCCAGGATCAAGATGTGGCTTCTGTTGGCATGCTGTATTCTGTTGTTTGAGGACACTTGGTCCCAGTTTATTGTGTGAAGTTTGAGGGCCACACCCAGTGGTGCTCAGGCCTGGCTCCTGAATCATCATTCTTGGGTCAACCCTGCCAGTTTGCAGACCCAATGGGGTTCTGGAGTCCATCATTGAGCTCCTACATATGGACTAGGAATATGTAGCTAATGAAATCCGTGATCCGAGGATTTATGCTCTGAAACATCATTGCTGACTCACCCAGGGAAAAGCCATGTTACTTATTTAAAGATTCTGGTCCCACAACCAATAGGGCATTCTCCTGGCTCTGCACTTGTGTCCCTCCTATGACAGACCATAAGAGGTGTTGGGGGATTCTATACAATCGGACAGTCTTTTTCTGTATGTTCAGACAAATTCTTTTGTATTTTGATACTGCTCCCAGTTGTCAGGTTGATACCCTTGGCTTTGTCTCCTTGCTGTCTTCACTCAGGACTCTCGATGGGAGTCTGGATAACTCCCTAGAGTTGCTACTGAAAGAAGTGAAAAACATATTTCCCCCTAAGGTTGCTCCTTTTTCCCCCTTTACACATTCCTGATGGGAGTTGTCTATCTCTTTCTCATGCAATGCAATGTTCCCCCTCACCCTCCCCTCAATGTATCCCAACAGACCATGAGTCACCCATGAGTTATGTTAACTACCTGCTTGTCTCTTATCTACTGAGCTACAGGTGCTGATTTATCCATTTGCTGGCTCCTCATGGTTTTACAGACCCTGCATAAATCGTCTTGCAGACATCTTGGAGACTTGAAGTCTGGGTCCCTGCTCACACCTACCCTAAAAATCTTGAGGATCATCCTTATCTCTGGATTCTCCTACATCAAAGCCCATTTCTGTTTCTGCTGTAAAAATAACACAGCCCACCTGAAAACTGTATAAAAACCACCTGATTTCAGACCTCGGGGTTCGCAACCTCTGCTCTGAGCATGTTTCGAACCTCTGACTGGCCAGAATAAAATGGAACTTGCTTGCAATTGCTGAGCACATGCCTTTTTCACTATTCTGCGCTGGGCAATTGGGGGAACGGGTCGTCCAGACTTTTCATTTTTGGCGAGCCAGCCAGGAGGCCCTTACACACCCCGCCCGAGCCGGACTAGTGAACAAGGTCTGCTTGGTAAGTTCCCTGGGATCCCTTCTCCCTCCTCCTCCCCTTAGCTCACACTCTAGCTCCCTGCGTGCTTTGCTCTGAGTTTATCTGTGGGAAGCGCAGTTTTGCATTACTATTGTTAAACAGACCTGGTAATTTGACTAGAAGGCTTAGTCGTGAAAGCGTGGCTTTAGAATCCCATTTGATGCGTATTCCAGATTGAGGTTCCCACTTGACGAGTATACCGAGTGGCAAGAGAGTCAACGGACTCCAACACTGCAAAGTCACAGCCCTGGGCGCGTGCACCAGGGGGCCGTAAGAGGCGATTTAAAGCAACAGGGAGACGTTCCCTGGTTGCAGGAGAAGGTCTGTCTGTGTAAGGCATGCTGCGTTGTAGGTTCGATTTCCGCCGCTATTATTGGAATTGAAACTGTTGTTGGAATATTGGCTTGCAATTTGGGTTGAATATTTGGTAATTGCTGATATTGTCATTGTGTTTCTCTATTGTGAGTCCCTTGGGGGCTCGTCCATTGATTGTTACGCCGAAAAACTTTCTGTTTGAAATCTCTCTTTAATTATATCTAAACTAACATTACTGAGTCCAATCACAAAAGTCCCCCGGAGCCAGGTACCCCGTCTTCTCCATAAAAGACGTGGTCCGGTAGATAAACTCTGGTGAAGCATAAGGAGGTCTCAGACAAATCTCCCCAGACAGATTTGTCCTCCATCAAGACAAAACTGAGCACTGGTTAGGAACACATTGGTTTAAGCAATACACTACTCCCTCTAGTGGTCAGACATTCTTTTTCTATGTCTTCCCTGACTGTCTCTTTCTGCCCCCCCACCCCCCACTTGTAACTGGGCTGACCCAGCCACGTATTCGGGCACCCTCATCCCAGTGTGTTGTTTTCTCTCTACGGAACACCCTACCCTTGTTTTCGTGTTTCAAATCGGACTCTGTATTGTGTTCTTTTTGTTCCTTGTTGGTTGTTATACTGTTCAGTGTGGAAAAGGGCTTGATACATTGCTGTTTGTACAGAGGCTGTTAAGTGTTCGGTGTGAAAGAGAGGCTTGGTAATAGCTGTTAGTGCATAAGGCTGGTGAGATCAGGCAACAATGGGACAAGTACAATCCGCGCCACTTACTCTTACACTAGAGCATTGGAAAGAAGTTAACAAAAGGGCAAAGAAACAGTCTTGGGGGGCCGGGCGGTGGCGCTGGAGGTAAGGTGCCTGCCTTACCTGCGCTAGCCTAGGAGACGGACCGCGGTTCGATCCCCCGGCGTCCCATATGGTCCCCCAAGCCAGGAGCGACTTCTGAGCGCATAGCCAGGAGTAACCCCTGAGCGTTACCGGGTGTGGCCCAAAAACCAAAAACCAAAAAAAAAAAAAAAAAAAAAAAAAAAAGAAACAGTCTTGGGTTATAAAAAAGAGAAAATGGCAGGCATTTTGCTCTTCCGAGTGGCCCTCCTTTGACGTAGGGTGGCCTCAGGGAGGCTCTTTTCAGTTGCCATCGGTACGGAAAGTAAAAAGCGTTTTCTACCGCGCCAAACCCGAGGGGCACCCAGATCAGAAGCCATATATTCTTGTTTGGGAAGATTTGTGTGAAAACCCCCCGGAATGGATGCGCCCCTTTCTGTTTCCAACAGCTCCCGAGAGCCTGGTCGCCTTGCCGCCTGACCCTGAGCGCTCTTCCTTACCCCCATCTATTAACCCTAGCATTCTTCCTGTAAGAACCCAAGAAGGAGGCACCCCAGAGGAGATAACGAAGCCAGCCCCTCCCGGCTCACCTCTACACCCTCCACGCTTCCCCAACATTTATCCAGATACCACTGATCTCCTTCTTTTCAAGCCCCCTCCCTACAGGCCCACAGAACGGAGATCTGTTCCACCAATGCCTGCCCTGCCAGCGTCTGCAGAACGGGAGACACCTGCCCCCCCCTTGTGCCTCCCCCAGCCTGTGAGGGCGTGGAGAAGGAGGGAGCAGGCCAGGGGGCGTGGCTGCTCGCCACAGCGCTTGGAGGGCGGAAGCCAACCGCCCCCTCTGCGTCTTCCTCAACTTGCGAGAGTGTGGAGAAGGGAAGTGCAGACCAGGGGGCGTGGCGGCTCACCCCAGCTTCTGCCCCGATCCTCGGGAATGCGGGAAGTGCAGACCAGGGGGCATGGCGGCTCACCCCAGCTCCTGCCCCAACCAGTGGGAATGCGGAGAGTGTGGACCAGGGGGCGTGGCTGCTCACCCCAGTGCCTGCACTGGGGAGAGAGGAACCGTCCACACTGCCAGCTCCCACTGCCCCTCCCCAGCCACCACCACCACTATTAATCAAGGGGCATGACCAGGCCCCTTGCCTACCTTCTGTTTTAACAACAGACGGACAGGAATCATACTATCCACCCTCCCCCCCCAACTCAGAGGGAGGGGATGGATGTACAGGACCAGCTGCAGGGACCCGGAGCCAGCTAAGAGGACAAAGCTCCGCCCCTCATGCAGCATCTATCATGCCACTAAGACCAGTAGTCCCCAACATTCCTTTGCCCGATGGGCATGGCGGAAGTATGCTTACCTTACAGTACTGGCCTTTTCCCTCCTCTGATCTGTACAATTGGAAGCTAAATCATCCTTCTTTTTCAGAGGACCCTACTAAGTTAATTAACCTTTTTGACTCCCTAATGAATACTCATCAACCAACCTGGGATGATTGTCAGCAACTGATAAAAACCCTTTTTACTACTGAGGAGCAGAACAGAATCCTGGCTGCAGCACAGAAAAATGTGATTGGGAATGGTGGTCTAATCACCGACAGGCCTGATGAAATAGATGACATCTTTCCTTTGCGCAGACCCGACTGGGACCCCAACGCTCCTGGAGGTAGGGAACATCTGTCCACTTATCGCCAGACACTCATGAGAGGTCTCCGAGAAGCAGCTAGAAAGCCCACTAATTTGGCCAAGGTAAAAGAGATAATACAAGGGCCAGAGGAGCCACCAGCTGTCTTCCTAGAAAGACTAATGGAGTCATATAGGCGTTATATCCCATTTGACCCTGCTTCTGAGGTCCATCAGGCATCAGTAATCATGGCTTTTGTAGGACAGTCAGCAACAGATATTAGAAGGAAGTTACAGCGGCTAGAAAACATACAAGGCAAAAATTTGCAGGATGTGTTAAAAGAGGCAGAAAAGATATATGAAAAAAGAGAAACAAAAGAAGAGAGAGAAGAAAGGTTAGAAAAGGAACATAGAGAGTGGGAAGAAGAGAGGGAAAAGCGTAAGAAGGAAGAGGAAGAGAAAGAAAGATTAGAGAGAGAGCAAAAGGAAGATCGGAGAGATTACAGGAGAACTAAGGAAATAGCACAAGCCCTGGCCGTAGCAGTCAGTGCAGAAAGGGCAGACAGGGACCTGGGCCCACGTAAGAACCCAGGATGGAGCTCAGGCCCGCGTCGCAATTTAGGACCATGACAAAAGCCACGCAAGCTCAAGAAGGACCAGTGTGTTCGATGTGGACAGACAGGGCACTGGGCACGGGAGTGCTCCCAATCCCCAAAACCTCGCTCAACAAAGACCTTAGCAATAGACTCCGAATGAAGGGGTCGGGGCTCCAATTCCCTCCCAGAGCTCAAGGCTAAGTTTAAAGTGGAGGGGACTCACGTGGATTTTGAGTTAGATTCAGGAGCAGTATACTCAGTCCTGAAGAAACCACTAGGGCCATTGGCAAACAAACTAACTTTAGTACAGGGAGCAAACGGAAGCAAATACAGACCCTGGACCACTAGCCGTACAATGAATCTGGGGAAAGGAGAAATAAAGCACTCCTTCCTGGTCATTCCAGACTGCCCTTGACCTTTAATGGGCCGAGACCTGTTAACTAAATTAAGGTCACAAATTACTTTTGAGGAAACAGGCCCTGAGGTAATCTTTAGGAATCCAAAAGTCCAACCTATTGGAACATCCATTTTAACAATGAGAGCTGAGGACGAGTATAGAATATTTGAGGAAGAAATCCATACCTCCAAAACAGATCTGGACAGCAGCATGGGCTGAGACCGCTGGACTAAGGCTGGCAAAACTACAGGCCCCAGTAGTGGTGGAATTAAAGGCAACTGCAATCCCTGTAAGAATCAGGAAATACCCCATGAGTCAAGAAGAAAAGCAGGGAATAACTCTCTACATCAGGAAGCTCTTTAAGCAAGGAATTCTGGTAAAATGCCAGTCCCAATGGAATACTCCACTCCTCCCCATCAAGAAACCTAGCTCTGGGGACTATAGACCAATACAGGACTTGAGGGCAGTTAATGCCCGAGTGGAAGACATTCACCCTACAGTGCCCAACCCCTACAACCTCCTTAGTACCCTCAGTCCAGACAGAATTTGGTACACTGTGTTGGATTTGAAAGATGCCTTCTTCTGCTTACCCTTGCACCCAGCTAGCCAGCCGTTGTTTGCTTTTGAGTGGACAGACACGGAGGCCGGTATCTCAGGCCAGCTGACATGGATGCGATTCCCGCAAGGATTTAAAAACTCCCCCACCATTTTTGATGAGGCTTTGCATCAGGACCTAAGTGCTTTTCGCGAACAACACCCGCAGGTAACTCTGTTACAGTATGTCGATGATTTATTGATTGCTGCCGAAACCGAGGGCAGTTGCAAGCAAGCCACTCTAGATTTGCTACAAGAGCTAGCCCAGCTGGGATACCGGGCCTTTGCCAAGAAGGCCCAATTATGCAAACAGGAGGTAACGTTCCTAGGATATACCCTACGTGATGGCAAACGATGGCTGACGGAGGCTCGAAAAAAAGTAGTTGCCCAAATCCCACCACCAACAACACGACGCCAGCTGTGTGAGTTTCTGGGAACAGCAGGGTTTTGCTGTTTGTGGATTCCGGGTTTCGCCAACCTGGCAGCACCTTTATACCATCTCACAAAGGGAGATGCAGCATTTGAATGGACTCCTGATTGCCAACAAGCCTTCGATGCAATCAAGACGGCCCTGCTGTCCGCCCCAGCGCTGGCTCTACCTGATGTAAGTAAGCCATTCACTTTATTTCTGGAAGAAAGAGGCGGGGTGGCCAGAGGCGTCTTAACCCAAACACTCAGGCCGTGGAAAAGACCAGTTGCCTACTTATCAAAGAAATTGGACACAGTAGCCAGTGGCTGGCCCAAGTGCCTTAGGGCAATTGCAGCCGCGGCCCTTTTAGTAAAAGATGCTGACAAGATCTCTCTTGGGCAAAAGTTAACTATAGTAGCCCCACATGCACTGGAAAGCATCATCCGCCAGCCTCCGGGACCGGTGGCTCTCAAACGCTTGAATTACACACTATCAAAGTATTCTGCTAGACAAAGACAGAATTCATATTGGAGTACCCGCCACCTTAAACCCGGCCACTCTGCTGCCTGAAGAAGAAGCAGAGCCGATACTGCACAAATGCCAAGACATACTGGCTGAGGAAAGCAGCACCAGAAAAGACCTCCAGGACCAGCCGTTAAAGCAGTCAGATGTGATATGGTATACGGATGGCAGCAGTTTTGTAAAAGGAGGAGAAAGAAGAGCCGGAGCAGCAGTAGTAAGCAATCATAAAGTGGTTTGGGCCCAATGGCTGCCAAATGGAACTTCTGCTCAATGGGCAGAACTAATTGCATTAACAAAAGCTTTAAAATTAGCAAAGGGGAAGAAAGCCACCATCTACATGGATAGTCGGTATGCTTTTGGAACCGCCCACGTCCATGGCATAATTTATCAAAGATGAGGGCTGCTGACTTCAGCGGGAAAAGACATTAAAAATAAAAAGGAAATATTGGAATTATTATCTGCCCTTCAACTCCCCAAAGAACTGGCCATCATTCACTGCCCCAGGCATCAAAAAGGAAATGAAGCAGTAGCAGCAGGGAACCGAAAAGCAGATGCAGAGGCAAAGGCTGCGGCCGAGGGACTACTGCCCTGCCCCGTCGCAGGACCAAGGCCACTTCAGGAGGAGACGTTAGTATGGGTCAAAGAAGACGTTCCTATACCTCACTCAGACTGGAGTGGAAAACTACAAAAATTGCTGAACTAGATCAGGAAGAATTAGAAGAGCTTGACCCAGAGGCAAGAAGGTTGTTGCCACTCAAGAAGTACCTAGACAAGAGAAAACTTCGAGAATTCAAGAGTACCTAAAAACACTCCATCACCTTACCCACCTAGGGCCCAGGAAAATGTTAGAAATTGCAAGAGACTGGCTGGGGGGCACGCGCCTTGAGGAAATAAAAAGACTTGCAGAACAAATTGTTAAGTCGTGCCAGCCATGTCAGCTGGTAAATGCCTACCCTGGAAGAATCGAAATGGGAAAACGATTAAGAGGAACACGACCAGGACAACACTGGGAAATTGACTTCACAGAGATCAAGCCCACCAAATATGGACTGAAATACCTATTAGTTTTTGTGGACACTTTTTCCGGCTGGGTAGAAGCCTACCCTGGTAAAAATGAAACTGCACAAATGGTATCCAAGAAAATTCTGGATGATATTTTCCCCAGGTTTGGACTTCCCCAGGTAATCAGGTCCGATAACGGACATGCCTTCGTGGCCCAGGTAAGTCAGGGATTGGCCAGGGCTCTGGGAATAAATTGGAAGCTGCATTGTGCCTATCATCCCCATAGCTCAGGTCAGGTAGAGCGTATGAATAGAACTATTAAGGAGACTTTGACTAAATTATCTCTCGAGACTGGCATAAGTGACTGGATTTCCCTCCTCCCTTCAGCCCTTTTCCGGGCTCGAAACACCCCTCTCCCCTCTCAGCGTAGTTTAACCCCTTTTGAAATCCTATATGGGGCTCCTCCCCCAGTAAAAGTTATAACTGATACTTATGAACCTTCTCTTGCTTCCTCTTCCCCCTTGGCTGCCCGACTGGCTGCTGTCACCACGCTGCAAAAGTGCATCTGGAAAAATCTTCAGCAAGCATATGAGCCCGGGTACCTGACAGTACCACACAACTACAAGCCAGGAGACTCAGTCCTCGTAGGGCGACATCGTGCTCTAACATTAGAACCCAGGTGGAAGGGAAAATATGTTGTCCTCCTCACGACCCCTACTGCAGTTAAGGTAGACGGTATTGCGGCGTGGATACATGCCTCACATCTAAAGCCCGCACCAATAGAATTTAATCAGAATGAGTGGGCAGTGGAGTGAGCAGAAAACCCGCTCAAAATCTGGCTTAAACTCCGGCAAACTGCTCCTCCTACCTCAACTCCTGTGGTTACTTCTAATGCCCCCAGTCTTAGGGGGGTTTGATCGGCCAGTGGATCATCAAAAACTGTTAAGGGCCCTCTACGGTAACCCCTGCTACTGCCCCGGAGGTTATCAGTTCAAACCTGAGTACCAATATACACAGGCATTCGACTATGGCACTAAAACAGCCTATCTCCAGCTCAAGCCATCAGCTTCCACAGGTGAAATCAAGGCTCAATGGGTATGTAAGCAAAAACCCCAACCCCTTCCCCTGGACACGAAAGGGACCTGTCCCCAAGGATGTGTAGAGCTAACTCAGGTACACTCACGGTGCTATAAAACCTACCAGCAGTGCGTTAAAAATGGCCAACTCCACCTGGTGGCGAAACTAACTGATACCTACAAGGGAAGCACGGGAGGCGAGTGGGGTCCTGAAACTTTTTATTTTGTTTTTGTTTTTGTTTTTGGGTCACACCTGGCAGTATTCAGGGGTTACTCCTGGCTCTATGCTCAGAAATAGCTCCTGGCAGGGGACCATATGGGACACCGGGATTCGAACCAACCACCTTTGGTCCTGGATCAGCTGCTTGCAAGGCAAACGCCACTATGCTATCTCTCCGGGCCCAGGGTCCTGAAACTTTTAAAACTCCATACGGGGCAGCACATTGTCTAGCAAATATTGGAGATGTGGTCTGCTGGCCTCTAAAAGCCCCTTTACATGTATCAGATAAGGGAGGGCCCACAGATCAAGAAAGAGAAAAGGAAGCCATAAGATAGGCCGAAAAGGAAGTTGATAACCTAATGCCAAACTGGCCCAAGCACCCCTCCCTTCAAGCTAGGGTGCTAAATGAGGATCTAGATTCAAATATTCAAACATTCTAAAGTACACTCACAAGCTCTTAAATCAAACCAACCCAAGCTTAGTGGCTGACTGCTGGCTATGCATGAAAATGAGTAATGATTGGCCATTAGCAATACCTGTGCCTAAACCAAATATAAGTAGCTTTTCAAACTGCACCTATACCAAGCCCTTTAAAGTAATCCCTCAGGGATTTGACTCCTCCACTTGCTATGTTAGAAATTACTCACTAACCATAGATTTAGGGCAAGTACCAACAACAAGGTGCTCTAACATCTCCGAAGTCTCGTTGGACTTGGGATGCCTCCCCCCAGGAGAGGTCTGGGTCTGTGGAGGAAATTTGGCTTATCCAGTGTTACCCAGAAATAGCATGGGCATTTGTGCACCTGCCTTCCTGCTACCCAACATTGATGTTCTCCCAGGAACTGAACCAGTTCCTCTTCCCAGCATAGACCTCCTGGGAGTACACAGAACTCGTAGGGCTGTGGTATTACTACCCCTGCTGGCTACGTTAGGGGTGGTTGGAGGATTAGGAATGGGATCTGCAGGTTTAGGAATTTCATTGGACCAGTATAATAAGTTATCTGATCGACTTGCCTCAGACATCCAGCAGGTTTACAAGTCTATCCAGGACCTACAAGACCAGCATGACTCACTAGCCCGGGTGGTCTTGCAAAACCGGAGGGGACTAGACTTAATCCTAGCCGAGAGAGGATTGTGTGTAGCTTTACAAGAAGAATGTTGCTTCTATGTAAATAAATCCAGAATAGTACCAAACAGGATAAAGAAACACCAAGAAGAATTATCAAAGCGACGGGAGGAACTTTATGATCAACCATTATGGTCTCTGTGGGGAGGAATCCTCCCCTACCTCCTGCCTCTACTTGGTCCACTGCTAAGTGTACTCTTAACAGTTGCAGTAGGACCCTGCATTATAAACAGAGTTGCAACTTTTATCTGCACTCAAGTGGGGGAAGTTAAGCTAATGGTGCTAAGACAACAATATCAGGAAGTACCCACAAAACTCTGAGTAACCACTTGCTGCTCCTTGAACTTAACCCCTGAAACTCCGCCCCACCTCAGCAGGAAGTAGTTACGGAAGAGAAACCGTCTGCCCAAAATCCCTTCAATGTTCTTGGCTAGCAGTGGTTACTTCTGTGTTAATTCTAAGATTAGAATTATTGACAAGGGCCCGGAGAGATAGCATAGTGGTGTTTGCCTTGCAAGCAGCCGATCAAGGACCTAAGGTGGTTGGTTCGAATCCCGGTGTCCCATATGGTCCCCCGTGCCTGCCAGGAGCTATTTCTGAGCAGACAGCCAGGAGTAACCCCTGAGCACCGCCGGGTGTGGCCCAAAAACCAAAAAAAAAAAAAAAAAAAAAAAAAGAATTATTGACAAGGAGTGGGAAATGGAAGAAGTGAAAAACATATTTTCCCCTAAGTTTGTTCCTTTTTTCCCCTTTACACATTCCTGATGGGAGTTGTCTCTTTCTCATGCAATGCAATGTTCCCCCTCACCCTCCCCTCAATGTATCCTAACAGACCATGAGTCACCCATGAGTTATGTTAACTACCTGCTTGTCTCTTATCTACTGAGCTACAGGCGCTGATGTATCCATTTGCTGGCTCCTCATGGTTTTACAAACCCTGCATAAATCGTCTTGAAGACATCTTGGAGACTTGAAGTCTGGGTCCCTGCTCACACCTACCCTAAAAATCTTGAGGATCATCCTTATCTCCGGATTCTCCTACATCAAAGCCCATTCCTGTTTCTGCTGTAAAAATAACACAGCCCACCTGAAAACTGTATAAAAACCACTTGATTTCAGACCTCGGGGTTTGCAACCTCTGCTCTGCTCTGAGCACGTTTCGAACCTCTGACCGGCCAGAATAAAATGGAACTTGCTTGCAATTGCTGAGCACGTGCCTTTTTCACTATTCTGCACTGGACAATTGGGGGAACGGGTCGTCCAGACTTTTCACTACCTTTGAACACTGGGTGAAGAATTTTCTGTAATTTTCTGGAAATTACATTACTGGGTGCTTTAGTGCAAGTATACTTACCTTTTTGTTTTGGTTTAGTTTTAGTTTTGATTTTTTTTGTGCCCTGCTATCTCAGATTTTTTTTTTTTTGTGTTTTAGAGTGTTTTTTTTTGTTTTATTTTTGTTTCTGGGTCATACCTGGTGGAGATCAGGGGTTACTCCTGGCACTGCTCTCAGAAATTGTTCCTGGCAGGGTCGAGACCATATGGGATTATGGTGACCTAACCAAGGTTGTACACATGCAAGCAAAAGCCCTCCCACAATGATATCACTCTGGCTTGGTGACTGAAATTCTTTTCATGGTTTCATTATGGTCAGATGCAGCAGAGACATGGCTCAACCCTGTGCTTTTTGGAGATTGTGTGAATAGGGTATCAAAATGGAGACTTCTGCATAAAAAGCATGTCTCTCAATCCATTGTTCCTGTCCCTAACCACTGGTTTTTTATTTTGATATGTTGTATCTCACCTCACTGTCTTCAGGACTTATACCCAAGACTTTACTCAGCAAATAAACCTGATGGAGCCTGATGGATCTTACATTGATCTGAGGATCAAATCATTGGCAATCCCATGCAAGGCAAGTACCCATCCAATTGTCCCCTGCTTTTTAAGATATGTGCCTTGGCTACCTTGTTGTTTTACCTGGATCTGCATTCATTGCTCATGCCTGAGCCTGAAGAGGTTCAGAAAACTACTGCAGTGTCCCAAAAACAAAACTAAATATTTTCCAATGTAGTCAAGCTGATCATTTGAAGTAGTACTTCTGCCAAGCACCCCACCAAATTTCGCCAGTAAGCAATTAGTGTCCTGCCAGATACTCTAAATTGTGGCCCAGTCTCCTTGTTCACGATGCCAAAAGAAAACTATTGTGCTAGGATAGTCTCTCCACATACTATCAAAGTGGAATTCTGCCTGGAAATGGTAAGAGGCTCCCATCTTTTGGGCTGACAAATCGGGGACAACAAGCTTGGATATATTCCCAGAGGTTCGGGATTCCTATGCCCTGTCCATCTTTTATTGTGGGGGTGACAGAAACAGTCCTAGGTCTGATCCAGTTCCCAAGGGCAGTGAAGGTTGACCTGCTAACATGTGAGAAAGTTACTCTCTTTATCAGAGCCCCTCCTGTCTGAAGGCCATATGAGTGTATGGACCTCAAAACCTGTACGGCATAAAAGGGAAAAAAAAACAGGACTGAGGGCCAGAGCAGTAGCATTGGATAAGGCATTTGCCTTGCATTCAGTCAAATTGGCTTTGATCCTGGACCATCCTATATGGTCCTCAAGCTCCCTCAGGAATGATCCCTAAACAGAAACCCAGGAGTATCTCCTGAGCGCCTATGTATGTGGCCTAAAAAGGAACAAAGACAACACAATGTGCTTTTCTTCTCGCTCTGAATACTCTCACACTATTATTCTGATTCTCTTTTTTTGGTTTTGAGGCCACACCCAGCAGCACTAAGGAATCTGCACTCAGATTCAGTCATGGTTGTTTGGGGTACCATAGGGGATGTTGGGGATCGAATCAGATCCATCAAATATCAGCTGTATGCAAGGCAAACACCCTACCACTGTGGTATCATTCTGGCCCCTATTATGATCCTCTTGTATAGTGACTTGCCCTACTGCATTACTAGCTCAGAAGAATAACCCATGAGGGTGGGTTATGACAAAATAACCCCCTCCAAGACATTACCTTGTCTAGAGATGTGATAGGAAGTTTAATATCAGACAAATGAAGTTTGTAGTATAATGGATTTGAAACCGTCCCGTTCCTATTACTTTGGCCTTATCTTGGTTCCAGACAGATTTCCCATAGTATTTCTGCAATTGGCTCTTCCTGTGTCTCCAGGAAAGGGAAACTGGGAGTTTCTGAAACTTACCAGCTGTCTGTCTCAGACATAGTCACTCTTCATTTGATCTCCAGTGACTACTTATATTCTAGATGGGCTATCTCATAGGGACATGGGAAGTTTGATGCCAGATCTTGAGGCTTCTAAACCCACTCACTCCATGTCATTTCCGCTGAACAGGTGAAGTTGCTGCTTTAGAGTGCGATCCTGTTTTCTCTTAAGCTCATTACAGGTTCACAGTATTTAGCTAACAATTTTAATCCCCTCTGGCCTATTGCCTTCATAAATACTCCTTCATAAATAGTCCCAGAGATGCAGTCATCACTCCCACTCCGAATTTGTCTTCTGTGCAAATCACTCATCAAAGTTGTTTTATTAGGGGGATATAAACTGTAGAATTATGTGTGAAGCTGAGTGAAAGCTTGCCACAACCATGTCACCTGTAGGGTTCTACACCCTCCTAGGTGGTTTGCTAAGCAAATGTCAAAGGGTTTCTCCAATACAGTACATCTGTAAGACTTCACACCACTGTGAATTCTCCCACAACTACTAAAGTCTGAACTCTGAGAAAAAGTCTCCCAAAATACCTTACTTTCTTATTAATATTTATAACCAATATGCATCTTAAAATTTATTTCTGGACCATACCTCTCAGGGCTCAGGACTTGCACAGTTGCTAAATTCAGAAGTCACTTTTGGTCCTGCATGGGATACCCTGTGTGACATTGTAGATCATATTTGAGTTGGCTGCAACAGATTAAGCCACTCTCATAATATGTCTTTTTTTGTTTGTTTGTTTTTGGGTCATACCCGGCTGTGCTCAGGGGTTACTCATGGCTGTCTGCTCAGAAATAGCTCCTGGCAGACACGGGGGACCATATGGGACACCGGGATTTGAACTAACCACCTTTGGTCCTGGATTGGCTGCTTGCAAGGCAAACGCAGCTGTACTATCTCTCCAGGCCCTCATAATATGTCTTAAAAAGCACTGAGGAATAACTTCAAGCTTCGTAAATTCCTTATGTTTCTGCAGCATGAACCATCCTATTTAAAGCAAGGTTTGAAGGTCAACGAAGACCTTCCCACATACATTAGTTTCTAGTTTCTCTCCATAATGCAGATTCTTCTAGAGAAAACGTTCAGTAATAAACAAAATCTTGTCCCTATTCCTGACATATCTATAGAGTCTTTCCAGTTTAAATTCATTTTTATTTCTTTGTTGAGCCACACACTTGGGTACTATATGGTTACTTCAGTTTGGCATGCTTGGGTGAAACCTAAAGAATGCATGTAATCTTACTGGTGCAGGGGTGTGGGAAGAAAACACCACCCATGCTTTAACTATGTTCTGAGATACCATGTACAATTTTCATATATGTGAAAAGATCTGAATATGAATGAAAGATCTTCCCACACTCCTGAGGTATCTCAGATGTCTCTCTAGAATGAATTCTGCTCTCATTCATAAGGTATGAGGGGGATTGGAAGGCTTTCCCACACTCCTTACATGCATAAGATTACTCTTCAATATGAATAATTCAGTGGCTAGTAAGGATTGAAGATCAACTGAAATTCTTCCCACATTGCTTCCTTGCATGTTGGTCACCACAATGGATATTTAAATGGTTGTGAATCTTGAAGAATAACCTTCCCAAATACATATATATGTACATACACACACACACACACACACACACACACACACACACACACACACATATATATATATACACACACACACATACAGAGAGGGTTTGCATCCAGTATAAATTTTGCTGTTTGATAAGATCTGGGAAATAAATGAAAGACTTCCCACACACCAAGTACATTTAAAATATTTCTCTACTTTAATATTCCACAGGTTATAATTCTTAAAGATGTGAAGGCCTCCCCACACTTAACACATATAAGCCTTTTTTCCATTATACATTCATTTTTGCTTACAGAAGTCTGCAGATCAACAGAATGCCTTACATACTGACATATTCAAGGTTTCTCTCCAGTATGAATATTCATGTGAGAAGAAAGGATTGATGAGCAAGTGAAGGTCTGCCCACACTCCTGACATGTATAAGGCTTCTCTCCAGTATGACTTTTCTTGTGACTATAAAGACCTGAGGATGAACTGAAGGCCTTCCCACACTCCTGACATGTATAAGGTTTCTATCTAGTATGAATTCTTTTGTGTCTATTAAGGTGTGTGGATAGAGTGAAGGCTTTCCCACACTCCTGACAAGTATAAGGTTTCTCTCCGGAATGACTTTTCTTGTGACTATAAAGACCTGAGTATTGAGAGAAGGCCTTCCCACACTCCTGACATGTATAAGGTTTCTCTCCAGTATGAATTCTCTTGTGAGAATGAAGGTGTGAGGATTGAGTGAAGGCTTTCCCACACTCCTGACATGTATAAGGTTTCTCTCCTGAATGAATTCTTTTGTGCTTATTAAGGTGTGAGGATCGAGTGAACGCCTTCCCACACTCCTGACATGTAAACGGTTTCTCTCCTGTATGACTTTTCTTGTGACTATAAAGACTTGAGTGTTGAGAGAAGGCCTTCCCACACTCCTGACATGTATAAGGTTTCTCTCCTGAATGAATTCTCTTGTGCTTATTAAGGTGTGAGGATAGAGTGAACGCCTTCCCACACTCCTGACATGTATAAGGTTTCTCCCCAGTATGACTTTTCTTGTGACTATAAAGACCTGAGTATTGAGAGAAGGCCTTCCCATATGCCTGACATGTATAAGGTTTCTCTCCCATATGAATTTTCTTGTGATTATGAAGACCTTGGGATTGAGTAAAGGCCTTCCTACACACCTGACATGTATATGGCTTCTTTCCTGAATGAATTTTCTTGTGCTTATTAAGGTGTGAGGATAAAGTGAAAGTCTTCCCACACTCCTGACATGTAAACACTTTCTCTCCTCTAAGAACTCTCTTGTGCCTATTAAGGTATGAAGACTGAGAAAATACCTTCCCAAACTCCTGACATTTATTTGGCTTCTCTCGTGTCTGGACTTCCCTAGTGTCTCTCTGTCTCTCTGGTTGACTCAGGGCATATCCACCCCGCAGACCTTCAGCGGTATCCTTTATACTGAGGGTGACTGAGGGAACTTCAAGTTGCAGGGCACACACAAAGTCCCCCCCACATTGCTTACACTCAGGTGGCTTCACTCTACAGGTGATTTGCTGGTTAGCCTGAGATTGTGAGGGGCTCAGAGCAAACACTGTTGTTCGCCTTTCCCAGGATGGTCCCACTGTGGGGGTCTGAGTCCAGGGACTGGGCAGAGCAGATTCAGGGGAGTTTTGCACAGTGGTCACTGGCTCTGGCGCAAGAAATTTCTCTTCACTCTGGTCCACTTCACAGCAGATGCCCCCTGATTCTTCACTCCCACTGGGATATGGACAGGACGGTTTCCTCCAGACGGTGGCACGCAGCACAGGATCAGCTCCATCCAACGGGGTCTGGCTGTTTCTCTGTGAAACACCAGTGGATTAGTTCAGTTACTTGTCTCTCCATTGAATTTCTCCATATTTGTTTTTTGTGTCTTAGTTTTTGCTGTTTTGCTTTTGGGCCACACAGTGGTGCTCAGACTTTATTCTTGACTCTGCTCTCAGAAATCTATCCTGGCAGGATTAGGGGACCATATGAGAAGCCAGATATCAAATGACTGCTCAGCATACTCTGCAGTGCAGAGATTATTAAGGACATCAAAGGGCTGTAGCAAAGGGTCCAATTTACAAATACCATGTGCTTGCAGCATTGAGTATCCAACCAGCACAATCATAATATTGAATTGGAACTTGCAACACTTACCATCTCATACTTTTTTTGATATTCCATTCCAAAAGAAAATTTCTGAAATGTCACTATCGGAACTTGTGGTCCACCATCTAAAATCAACCCAAATATAAAATGTTAAAATTAGTTGAATGGGCTGGGGTGGAGCAATAGCACAGCAGTACGGTGTTTGCCTTGTATGTGGCTGAGCCAGGATGGATTTGGGTTCAATCCCTGGCATCCCATATGGTTCCCCAATCCAGGAGGAATTTCTGAGTGCATAATAAGGAGTATCCTCTGACTGTCACCAAGTGTGGCCCAAAAACTTAAAAAAAAAAAAAAAAAAAAGAATTAGTTGAGGGGCCATAGAGATAGCATGGAGGTAAGATGTTTGCCATGCATGCAGAAGCATGGTGAATTGAATCCCGGTATCCCATATGGTCCGTCAAGCCTGACAGGAGTGATTTCTGAGTGTAGAGCCAGGAGTAACCCCTGAGAGCTGCTGGGTGTGACCCCCTCCCCCAAAAAAAAGTATTATTTGAATGGGTCGGATAGATAGTAGTGCTTTGGCATTTGCCTTTCAAGCAGCCAACCCAGGAAGTACCTGGGATCAATTTCTGGCATCCTATATGGTCCTCGGAGCCTGTCAAGAGCAATTTGTAAGCAAAGAGCCAGGAGTAACCTTGAGCGCCATTGGGTGTGGCCCAATACCCCCACCGAAATATTAGTTGAATTAAACCTGGTTGAATGCAAAAGTGATGGAATGAATACATTTTTTTTTTTTTGGTTTTTGGGTCACACCCGGCGGTACTCAGGGGTCACTCCTGGCTGTTTGCTCAGAAATAGCTCCTGGCAGGCACGGGGGGCCATATGGGACACCGGGATTCGAACTAACCACCTTTAGTCCTGGATCGGCTGCTTGCAAGGCAAGCGCTGCTGTGCTATCTCTCCGGGCCCGAATGAATACATGTTTTAAAGGTACAAAATCAGCTTAAAGAAAAGAGAAGATGGGGCCAGAGAGATAGCACAGCGGTGTTTGCCCTGTAAGCAGCCGATGCAGGCCCTAAGGTGGTTGGTTAGAATCCCGGCATCCCATATGGTCCTCTGTGCCTGCCAGGAGCTATTTCTGAGCAGATAGCCAGGAGTAACCCCTGAGCACAGCCAGGTGTGGCCCAAAAAACAAAAAAAAAAACAAAAAAATAAAGAAAAGAAAAGAGAAGATAAGTCAGAAGGATTGCAGTGAATTGCTCAGTACAGATGAGTGAATTCCAGTGATGGAATGAATATATATTTTATGGTACTAAGTCAATTTTGAGAAATGAGAAGATAAGTCAAAAGGATTGCAGAGTATAGCTCAGTGTGGATTTCCCTTGGCAACAGATTAAATATACTTAGTGGAACACATAAAAAGCCCATCAGTGAGGGAATTTTACTTGAAACTAGCTTCTCGGCATCCCATATACTTCCTAAGAGTAATTATCTTGTGCAGATCAGGATTAAGTCCTGAGCATAACTGATTCATTCCATACAATAAATATAAAATTTCTTATGGTTTGGGGCCAATGTGGAAGCAGAGTAATAGGGTGTATGCTTGCACTCAGGTGACACAGGACAGACTCAGGTTCAATCTCCCGCTTCTTATATGGGCACGCCAGCAGGAGTAACCCCTTAGCACAACCAGGTGTCCCCCAAAAAGAATTTCTTAGTATTTTCGATAATCATGTCAAATAGGCAGAGAGGGTATTGACCTTCCAAATGGTGGACCAAGTTCGCCACCAGCACCCATATGGCACCTGAGACCATTAGGAACTAATCTGAAAAGATTAAAAAAAGAAAAGAGTGAGATTAAACCCTTAACAGCACCAATAAGTGGGTATCAAAAAGAGGAAAAAAGAACCCCTTCTTGGGAATGTCTAAAACCCTGTTAAGGTTCATAGTGAAGGTAAGTGTAGAAACAGTGGTCAGAGGGACATCAAGCTACCACTGAGAAGGGCACCATAACGTGTGGCTGTGCAACCAGAGAGCATAGATCGTAGGTGAAGGCACAAAACTTTTGTACTAAATGTCCACAGGGAAAAAAACAAGAACAAAGTCAAGGCAACAAAGCTCCAAGACATATTGGGACTCACAGCCTAGGCAGTGAACAGTAATGATCCAGTAGCCTGACACAAAATGCTTGGCACCCGAATTTTTGTAGGCCCATGATGCTACACACACCAGGCTCTGAGCCAGGGGATGATTCCCACTCTTACCTGGAAACATGCCTCTCTGTAGCATTCCAGGGTCTCCAGCTTCCAACCAGAAGATAATCGCAGGCTTCACCCCACAATGCCCTGGTAAAGAGGTATCATTCATGGGTAAAAAACAGGGAAGAGGAAGCACCTCAGGTATAGTCTGGGTCCCTAATGAAAGAGGCTGAATCATGGACGAGATAAAGAACAGAATCTCTGCTCTGCATACGCACATTGCTTATCAGGCAGACGAGACCAGGTTGAAATTGAAGTGTCCAACAAGGAGGCAGAAATAAGACAAAATGGGCTCAGACAAAGACAAAATGCATCGATCTCAGAACCCTCTGTAGTTCCTTGAGCCCCTTGTGAACTGAGCACAGAGTGCAGAGCTAGAAGTAATCTCAACCACCACCAAGGATTGCAAAGACCAATCATGTCTTAAAAAGAAAGGAGTCAGGGGCCGGAGTGATAGCACAGCAGTATGGCATTTGCCTTGCACACAGACAAGCCAGAATGAACCCAAGTTCAATCCGGCATCCCACATGACCCACAGAGCCCGCCAGGCCTAATTTCTGAGATCAGATACAGGAGTTACACCTGAGCGCTGCTAGGTGTGGCCTAAAAACCAAATCCAAAAATATAATAAGGGGTTCCGGAGAGATAGCACAGCGGTGTTTGCCTTGCAAGCAGCCGATCCATGACCTAAGGTGGTTGGTTCAAATCCCGGTGTCCCATATGGTCCCCCGTGCCTGCCAGGAGCTATTTCTAAGCACACAGCCAGGAGTAACCCCTGAGCACCACCGGGTGTGGCCCAAAAACAAACAAAGAAACAAAAACAAAAATATAATAAGGGCCTGAACCGTAGTACTGTGAGGCTTGCACTTGCCTTGCACAGACTGACAACGATTTGGACCCCTGAACCATGTATAGGATCCATCATGCCCCACATGTAGTTTTCTCTTTATTGATTTTGGGGCACACTTGGCAGTGCTAAGAGATTACTCCTGGCCCAGTGACCAGGAATCACTCTGGAAAGTCTTTGGGATCATTGTGATACTGGGGATTGAACTCATGTCAGCCTCTGTCAAGGCAAGTAACCTATCCTTTATGCTATTCTCTACCCCAGCAGTGTTTCTGTTACAGTCAGAAATGGGCAAAATCCATGGGAAATGCTAGGTGTGGTCCAACATAAAACAGTAAACAAAACAGTTAAACTGTGGCCAAGATAGAAAGCAATGAATTGGAGAACAGAGTTTGCATGTGAGCGCTTCAGATTAGATTCCTTTACCACACATTTTCCCAAGAATCATTCGGGTTACCCCAGTCTATGATATCATTGGGCGCTTATGAACTTGAGTCACAAGGCCAGAGCAATAGCACTGTGGTAGGCCCTTTGTCTTTCATGAGGTAGACCCAGGTTCAATCTATCAAATTGGCCCTCACAGATGCCCCAGCAGAGCTCTCACCTATGTCCTGCAGGTGCTGGTAGGTCTCTAGCATCACATCTCTGTAGAGATTCCTCTGAGAGGGGTCCAGGCACAGCCACTCATCCTGGGAGAAGCTCACAGCTACATCAGGGAAGGTCACAGCATCCTGAGTAGCAACACAGGAAGGGGTCAGGGACAGCTGCACCCTGGAACCTACACTAAAGCAAAATCATCAGGATCCTAGAGATTCAAGGACAACACCCCACGGAGAGATAGCACAGCGGCGTTTGCCTTGCAAGCAGCTGATCCAGGACCAAAAGGTGGTTGGTTCAAATCCCAGTGTCCCATATGGTCCCCCGTGCCTGCCAGGAGCTATTTCTGAGCAGATAGCCAGAAATAACCCCTGAGTGCTGCCGGGTGTGGCCCAAAAACCAAAAACCAAAAAAAAAAAAAAAAAAAAAAAAGGACAACACCCCATTGCCTTGGGAAGAAACAGCCTCCATGTTCTCTCTACCATCACACCTGGAAGATGGGCCCAGATATCATTTGGAGGAAGTCCCAGAGATAACATGACCTATCAACACTATTCTAGAATGATCTTGAGGTAAAGTTATGCACACACGGCAAGGTCAAACCTCAGTACAGAACCAGAAGTATCTGTAAAGTCAACTGTTGGGGCTGCCATAATGGTCAACACATATCTTCCATTCCATCCTCATGTCATACTCTGCACAGTGCAAAAACAGTGAGAAGAAAAACTCATGGTTCAGTGAGTGACTCAAATCTGTTTTCTGGTTACCAGCACTCACAATTCACCATGAAGTGGTTCCATCCTACTACTGGTAAAAAAAAATGTCCATATTACAAATAACTACGGCTTCCAAAAAGAGCCTTTGCTCTCATATCTATCTTAAAGCCACAAAGCCAAGGGGCCTGCTGACAAGAGGCTTTGTAAATACAACTAGTTTACTGAGGAGAAATATGGCTAAAGGGAGCAGGCAAGACTTTGCAGAGTGAAAGTCAAGTGCATTCAGGAATAAACCCATTAAGGTATGGGGACAAAAAATTAAAATAAATTAAAGTGCTTTTCCATGTGTGAGGAGGAATGATGCTCCATGGCAGAAATCCTGAGATCAAGGTCCATATTACCAGGAGTTCAATCCTGGGTCAGTGCTCCATAGTGTCTGAGACATGACAAGGGTGGCCCAAGAGCACTGACTAGGAGTAAGGCCTGAGCACCATCAGGTGTGGAACCCAAAACAAACACAATAGACAAGGACATAAGAGGCTCTAACAGAAGAGGTCAGTGGTACTGACTGGAGTCAATCCAGGGTGCGAGATTCCTTCCTTAAACATCTCTGGAACCCTCTGTACTGGGGGGCTGCACACTTCTGTCCCCCATCCTGTCCCTCTCTGTGCCCATACTCACTCCTAACTGGATACCGGATGTCAGAGTGTTTGTTTCCATCTTCTCCCTCCTGGATTATTCCTTAATAGCAGCAGTAAGGACCTTTGCAGTAAGTCCTGGAGAAAAGTCACACCTGTGAGCAGCAGAGTTATCCTGCCCTGACCAGAATTGATAGCAGGGCCATGCCCTGAACACCAGCTTCACCCAACATGGGGAAATGGAGCCAGTTACTTTGCTTGTCCTGGGTAGCTCTGATGGGAACAGGAACACTGGGTATCTATAGCCGTAACCCCAGAGCCTCCATGTGCCCCACACAGACTAGGGGTCATCCTGTTCTCTGGTCGGAAGTGACACGACCACAGGGACCCAAGGGTGACAAAACTGCTATCATAGCAGATAGCAGTTTTGGGCCTGAGTGTGCTCTCCAAAAGACCAAGGTCGCCTTATCAACCAGTCATCACAAGTACCTCCCAGCTCCGTCGGGGGTCCTGCTTGATCCCATCCCTGATCAGCACATCTGAAACCTGCATCCAGCTACTTTTAGAGGGAACATTTGTGAAAAGTGCTAAACTGCATGCTGTAAAGCAAAATTATTCTTCTATCCCCAGCGGTTACTAAGGACCATGGTGTGACCTGTGTCTGTCACGTGAAGCCTCTCACCCAAAAGATCTTGGGCAAAGAGACTATAGGACAGCCAGAAAGGCATTTGCCCATCAGGTGCTGACCCAAGTAGTATACTGGACAGGACCCTAGAGCTCCTTAGTCTTGGTGGTTGAGGTTCAAGTCTCCAATCACCCAAAATTAATATATATTAAACACAATTCCCCATCCTCAAATCAAACCTTTCCCCATCCACCTACTTGATCCCCAAAACCCTATAATGTCCCCTGGGGGGTGGGGGAGAGAGAGAGAGACAGAGAGGAGTCACAGGCAAGCAACCAAGCGCCCTGGGGCTGCCCGATTCAGGCCTACTCACCTCTTTGTCTCTTCTGTCAGTCAAGATAATCCTGGGTCCAATCTTTAACTATAGAAACTTGACATTTAACAACAGCGAAACTGCAAAAATTTTTTTACCAGGACCACAGAGAATGAACCAGGCATGGGACAGCTTAGTACACCTGGAGACCTGAGTCGGTCTTATGCCAGAAAATTTCAGGGGGAAGGTCTCCATGTACTTAGGCCAAGGCTTTTCCCTTCCATTCCCCCATATTTTGCTGGGCCTATGCAAACAACAATTGCCACCCATACCGTTTTTACTGTATTTTTTAACTCTCTTCCTTAAAAAAAAAATAAGAGCTTACTAAAGTTTCTGCTAGTGCATTAATGAGTTCATTGGTGATTCAATAATTTTCAAAAATATACTTGCCGCTGAACGTTTTCTTTCCCCTCTCCCATCTCTTCAATTTTTCTTTCAATTTTCTATTTCATTTTCTTAATCATGTTGCTTTTGGTCTTCCTGAAACAATTATACTATGATCAGGTACGTCAACTATGTAAAGCATTTTCATCAAATAAAAAAACATTTAAAAATATTAAAATAAAAAACATGAGTCATCACAGAAATCAACACAAGTTAAAATGTTGGCGTGTTTGGTCTGTCTGGGCCCTGAGGCCAACACCCTGTCTTCTCCCGGGTGTCCCCGCTGCTCACCTGCCCAGACCTGGAACTCCAGGGTGCTCAGAGTGGTCCTTTGGGGATCAGACAGAAAATCGTCCTTCCAGTCCCCCGTGAGCCTGCGGAGACCCCCCCAAGAACCCTCCCTCTCTAGGTGATGGCGGCCCTTTGGAGCTTCTGGCTCTGGAGACATTCAGTGACATCACAGCACACCTGGCCAGAGTCTTAATGGGCCAGAAACCAGGACTGACAGGCACTTTCTGGCTGGGAAGGTAGAAAGTTTTTTTTCTGGACTTGGCTAGAAGACCCCAACAACTGGGGATAGAGGTAAAATTTGTAAGAATAGTCGGAGAGATAGCATGGAGATAGAGCGTTTGCCTTTCATGCAGAAGGACAGTGGTTCAAATTCCGGCATCACAATTGATCCCCCAAGCTTGCCAGGAGTGATTTCTGAGCAAAGAGCCAGGAATAATCCCTGAGGGCTGCCAGGTGTGATCCGAAAACAAAAACAAAAAAAGGATAAACACAGAAGGAGTCAAGTTTTTCAAACCAATATTTCAAACTCTATCCTCTCAACAAAAAAAAAAAACAAGTCTTAGAGTTCACACTCATTTATCCATGATGTTTTGCATTCATACATTTGTGTTTCAGGGTTACATAAGCAAAGATCAGCCTTATTCATCCTCAGTGCTCTAGGACCACTCGTGGCTGGGTACCTGGAACCCTATGGAGTCCTGAGGAAGGACATGGCTCAGCTAGTCGCAAGATAAAAGCCTCCCACACTCTATGAAAAATATTTTTTTTCGTTTTTGGGTCACAACCGCCCACATTCAGGGTTACTCCTGGCTTTGCATTCAGAAATCACTCCTGGCAGGCATAGGGATGTCGGGATTTAAACCACCGTTCGTCCAGGATCAGTGATTACAAGACAAATACTCTACTGTTGTTCTAGCTCTCCGGCCCCTCTATAAAATTTCTGACCCAGGAGAAACTCTAGAAAAGCAAACTCAAACTGGGAACATAGGATATTCGTTCTATGGGGACAGGGTGGCAGCCTCTATTAGTTGCAGAAACTGGGAGAGGTTTAGGGAGCCAGTGATATGGTGATCTCCATGCAGAATGCTACTTCCCTCGGCCCTCCTAGCCACCCCAGTGTACTCTGGGAAATGCTTGTTCTTGGGGGAAGTCAGGGGAATACACTCTGAGGTCAGCCATGATTGATGTCCCAACTAGTTCACTGATATCCACAAGAAATAGTATTTAGAAGCCAAGGTTTGGGGGGAACTCTAGCCTCCAGTAGAGATGCAGGAGATGCTCTTTTGTTTTGTTTTGGAACTTAGCTTTGCTGAGTGTTGACTCCTACAAGAGTCCTGGGTCAATATAATGTGCCTGGATTAGACCTTAGAGATGCAGGAGACATCTGGTCCGACCTTTGTCTTTGAGTGAGGGAAGAGCCTGTCCAAGGCACTTGACCAAAGACGTTGCCACATTGACCCAATAAGAAAAGAGAAAAAAGAATAGGTAGGGGCCGGAGAGCTAGCATGGAGGTAGGACGTTTGCTTTCATGCAGAAGGTAGGTGGTTTGAATCCCGGCATCCCATGTGGTCCCCCAAGTGTGCCAGGAGCAATTTTTTTTCTTTTTTTTTTTCTTTTTGTTTTTTTGGGCCACACCCGTTTGACGCTCAGGGGTTACTCCTGGCTATGCGCTCAGAAATCGCCTCTGGCTTGGGGTGACCATATGGGACTCCGGGGGATCGAACCGCGGTCTGTCCTACGCTAGCGCTTGCAAGGCAGACACCTTACCTCTAGCGCCACTTCCTGGCCCCCCAGGAGCGATTTCTGAGTGTAGAGCCAGGAGTAACCCGAGAGCTGCCGGGTGTGACCCCCAAAACCAAAAAAAAAATAGGTAACAATAATAAAAGGGAAACAATAAAGAAACAAATCATCAATCCTCCAGATACTGGGATGTTCTGGCAGGCATCTGCCTTTGACTTCCAGAATTATTTTCCAAGTCTTGCTTTGTTTTGCTCCACCTGAGGTGATGGCCTATTGTGGAGAACCCTTGGCTCAGAAGGGCCATCACCCTGCTCTGGTGACCCACCAGGAGGTTGCAGCCTTCAAATGCTGCTTGCAGTCTCCCAAGGCTAGAGGATGGGGTTCAAGCCTGCAGATACAAGTCGCAGCCCTCAGACTCTGTCCACACGCTATCATGATAACGGTGCCTATGTCGATTGTGACACTGACCTTCTAAAATGTCAGCTCTTGCACCCCAAGCAGCAGGTTGCCCTCAGCCAGATATACTCCTGCGACTGTACCATCAAAGAGTGGCCACCAGGTGGCACCCGAGCACATCAGTTGTTGGTTCGGAGCACGGGTGATGTGCAGAATACAATGTTCCTAGTAGGCGTCACCCCAAGAATAAGACACAGGCTGTTGGGTGGGTGTGAGGGGACCAGTGAGGGGACTAACCCAGGCTGTATGTGTGTGTGTGTGTGTTTGTGAGGGTTTAGTGTTCTGCTTCAGTTTGACCAAAGGCGCCTGGTGCATGACCCCCCAAACTTTCTCTTCAGGTGTCCCTTTAAAAGGGAAAAACTGAACCCAGTAGTTCCACAGATCTGGTTAATTATCTATTCTGTTTTCATGTTCTTTCTTGGTTCTGACCAAAAATACTGTAATTCCAGGACAGTCACACCCAACAGTGCTCAGTGGATATTGCTGGCTCTGCACTCAGTGCTCAGAGGAACCTAGGAAATGTTGAGTGCAAAGAAATAGCACTGCCGGATGTACATGGAATCTATTATGCTGAGTGAAATAAGTCAGAGAGAGAGAGAAAAACGCAGAATGGTCTCACTCATCTATGGGTTTTAAGAAAAATGAAAGACACCCTTGTAATAATAATTTTCAGACACAAAAGAGAAAAGAGCTGGAAGTTCCAGCTCACCTCAGGAAGCTCACCACAAAGAGTGATGAGTTTAGTTAGAGAAATAACTACATTTTGAACTGTCCTAATATTGAGAATGTATGAGGGAAATGTAGAGCCTGTTTAGGGTACAGGCGGGGGTTGGGTGGGGAGGAGGGAGATTTGGGACTTGGGTGATGGGAATGTTGCACTGGTGATGGGTGGTGTTCCATTTAGGACTGAAACCCAAACACAATCATGTATGTAATCAAGGTGTTTAAATAAAAAAAAAAAAAAAAAAAAAAGAAATAGCACTGCCTTCTCTATTAACACCGACCCTGTCTTCTTTACAAATTCTCTTTGTAGCACTGAGCTATCCAAATCAATGGAACAGGTCCCTGGGGTATGCAGTTTTTTTTTTTATTTGTTTGTTTGTTTTTTGGATCTTGGGTCACACCCGGCAACGCTCAGGGGTTATTCCTGGCTCTATGCTCAGAAATCACTCCTGGCAGGCTCGGGGATGCCAGGATTCGAACCACTGAACTTCTGATTGCTGGCAAATGCCTTACCTACATGCTATCTCTCCGGCCGAGTATGCAGTTTCAATTAAAACACTACTCTTGTGGTCAGAGCGATAGCATATTGAACAGGACATTTGCCTTGAACATGGTTCCACCAAGCTTCAATCCTCAGCATACCATTGGTTGCACTGTGCATTGCTAGGACTAATTCCTGAGCTCAGAGCACAACAGATGGTGGCCCCCAAAAAGTAAATAAGTAAATAAATAAGTATTAAATACCTATACTCTATATGTAATCTAATTACACTTCCCCCATACAATCCATCTACCCATGACCTCTAATCACTTGATCCAAGTCAAGAAGAAGCAAAACTTCTTACCTTCCAGGCAAGAAGTGCCTGGTGTGCAGCTGCTAGAAGTAGCTGTGCTTCATGGTACCTGGCTTCCTATGCCCTTGGGTGCTTTTCCAGTTTAGTCTACTTAGCTGCCTTCCCTGCTGACCTTTGCTGTTGAGGGGTGGGTGCCCAAAGGTGCAAACAGGTTGGGAGGGATGATTTTAATTTCTGATCATGAAGGGGCCAGTCACTCTGAGCAATCCCAAATTCTGGGGCTCAGACAGGTGATCAGGAGGGAAGAACCCGGAGGCCCCCAAAGACAGGACTATTTGATATTTTTCCTTTATTCCTGTGGAGTATCTTTTTTTTTTTTTGTCCCCCAATTCACAATACAGACCAGGCAAAAGGCCTGGGTTGAGGTGTATATGGGGTGCATTTACTATACCTCCTCAGGAGGTCTTGTGGATTATCTTGACGGATCATTTTGATGGACCAAAGAGACTAAGAAAGAGGCAAGTTGAGCCATGAAGAGGGCAGGCTGGGAGGCACTTGCCATGTGGCCAGGGAGTACAATGTCTGCACCCAAAAATGAACTTGATGCTGAAGTCCGTGATCTAGATAGAATGTGAGCTTGAACAATCACATGCAGGACATTTTAGAAACAACTGTGAAAAGAACCAACAGAACTGATGCTGGTAGGCTCTAAGTGACTCATAGAAATTAGGAGGAGAGGCAGCAGCCTGGAGAGGGAAAGAAACCTGACCCTTTGGCTCTCACCAGTTCTGTTTCCTGGAAACAGCATTGTGATCCAGACTTACACTTTCAGGAAAATCAGGCCTGGACTGCAGGGAGGGCATTGCCCTTGCATGCAGGTGACCCAGATTCCATTTCCATCACCTAATGAGGTCCCCTATGGTTGCTCCAAGTGATTCCTGTCCAGAGTACAGAGTAAGCCAAGATAACCATGTGGTTCCGCTAAGAGGAGAAACATCAGCTTTTACAAAACACTAACCAGGGCCGGGCGGTGGCGCTAAAGGTAAGGTGCCTGCCTTGCCTGCGCTAGCCTTGGACGGACCGCGGTTCGATCCCCCGGTGTCCCATATGGTCCCCCAAGCTAGGAGCAACTTCTGAGCGCATAGCCAGGAGTAACCCCTGAGCATTACCGTGTGTGGCCCAAAAACCAAAAAAAAACAAAAACAAAAGCAAAAACAAAAACAAAAACAAAACAAAACACTAACCAGAGAGTCAGACACAGAGTCACAGCACACTTCTCGAATATACATATCAGACAAAAAGTTAGAAAGTCCCCAAGTCAAGGGCAGATGCTGCCACCATGTCCCAGGCTACATGTGTCCTTTGATCCAAGTTGGCTTTCTAGGATTTCTCCCAACCTGTCCCCAGGGGTCTTTTTTCTGGGTACAAGTGCTGTTGCTAGGTGGTTGTCTGCGACAGGGTTGGAGTAGTTGAGGGTCTTTGATATTTCTCTCCTGGCCTCACTTCCTGCTGGAGTCTCTCTGGGAGGGGTCCCAGCCTTCTCTGGGGGCCGCAATTAACTAGGTCTTGGTTTCATTTGTCCTAGGGGCTCCTTCCCTATTTGCTTACTTCCAAACCCAGAAGATAAAGTGTTTTCTTTGTTTTTATTTGGAGCCACATTCAGCTACACTCAGGGATTATTTCTGGTTCCTTGCTCCAAAATTATGCATTTCAGGCTCAGAGAAAGACATTAGATGCTACTGAACCATGGCAACCCACATGGTCTCCTGAGTAGCCCAAGAGTAATTTTTGAGTGCAGAGCCAGGACTAAGCCCAAAGCACCTTCCGGTGTACCCCAAACGCAGAAATATAAACAAAGATTTGCATAAAATATATGAATGTGGCAATAGGAGGGGTTAATATATGATGTTTTTAGGTACTAAATCAGCTTTGAGAAAAGGGAAAATAGTTTGGGAGGATCATGGTGAGGATCTTGGCAAAAATCACATTAGCTTTGTCATGGGCTCACTTGTAATGACAAAAACTTTCTGAGTGAGCCAGAGAAAAAGCACAGCAGGGAGGGTGTTTGCCCTGCAAGAGACAGGCTTGAGTTCAATTACCAGCATTCCATATACTCCCCAAAACACTGTCATGAGTAATTTGTTGGGGTTTGTTGTTTTTTTTTGGGGTTTTGGGCCATACCCTGTATGCTCAGGGGTTACTCCTGGTTCTGCGCTCAGAAATAGATCCTGGCTTGGGAGATCATATGGAACATTGGGGATTTGAACCACAATCTGTCCTAGGTCAGCTGCATGCAAGGCACCCTACTCTTGGACCACCACTCAGGCCCCGTGCCATGAGTAATATCTGATAGTACAGCCTGGAGTATCTCCTGAGCATCAGTCCCAAAAGAGAAACAAACAGGACCTGAGCAATAAATAGCACAGTGGGGAGGGCATTTTCTTTGTATGTGGCTGACCCAGATTCAGTGCCTAGCATCTCATAATGTCTTCTGACCTGACAGGCCTAATTTCTGAGTGCAAAGCTAGGAGTGTCACAGAGTATGGCCCAAAAACCAAACATCAGACAAGGAAAGAAGGGGCTAGAGTGATAATACTGTGGTGAGGACACCTTTCTTTTTTTTTTTTTTCTTTTTGGTTTTTGGGCCACACCCGGTGGTGCTCAGGGGTTACTTCTGACTGTCTGCTCAGAAATAGCTCCTGGCAGGCATGGGGGACCATATGGGACACCGGGATCTGAACCAACCACCTTTGGTCCTGGATCGGCTGTTTGCAAGGCAAACGCTGCTGTACTATCTCTCCGGGCCCATTTTTTTTGAGGACACCTTTCAATGGAGACAATACTGTCTCGATTCCCACCATCAACAAATGCAGCCAGGGTGATACCTCAGAACACAGCCAGTAGGAAGGCTGATTTCCTGCTGTATTTAACTCCAACAGAAACAAACAAAACACAAAGTACAGCCCAAGACCTAATACAATAAATTAGGGAACATTAATTTATGCCTTTGACAATAACCCCCAAGAAGATCATAGGGGACTGATGCCATGTGGCCCTTAACAAATCATGAAGAAAACTAAGTCACACCTGTTCACATTCAAGTTGGACTCTCTGGGGGCTGGGACCATAGTATAGAGGGGAGGCATCATCTTACACAAGGACTACTCAGATTGGATCACTGAATTTTTGACCCTGAATAAACATATTGTCCCTGAATAACATAAGGAGTGATATCTGAGGTCTGGGCTGGAGAAAGCCTGAGCATGTTCCGGGGTGGCTAAAAGACCCCCTTCACCAACATTAAATGAGACATTACAAGAGGAGTTTTGGGCCACAGTGCTCAAGAGCTCTGTGCTCAGGGGTGACCCCTTGAACCATAGGTCAGTGTGGAGCCAGAATCAAGCCCAAGCAAACACCAAAAGAACAGTCCCTCAGGACTGTGAAATAACATTTGAAACTATAAAGTTGGACTCCCCTAAGAAATAAAGTAAGGACTGGGGGTTAGAAAAATAGGGAGATGCCTGTCCTTGGGAGATTGACAGAGAATCAGGTCCCCTGTTGAACCCAGATACATACTTGATCCTGGGGTCCCCTCCCCCCCAGGTATATTCTGCACGGACAGCTCTAGGGCAGTTCTCACTGATGACCCACAGGTGATGATTGATCTCCAGCGTCAAATCCCGGTAGAGCTTCTGCTGAGAGGTGTCCAGGCACAGCCACTCTACGCCCGGAGCCAGCCCACAAATGAAGGTGGTTCAGGGCCTCTCCCCTCTGTCTTCAGGAGGAACCAGCCTTGGCCTTATGGACAATGTTAAATACTCTGGCTGAAGCCATAGTACAGCACGGAGGGCATTTTCTCTGCAAGCGGAGGACTCGGGTTGCAATTCTGCATCCCACATGTCCCCTGAGCCACAAGAGGTTATTCCTGAGCACATGATGGCAAGGCACAAACACAAAAAATTCATTTCCAGGGGACCAGAGAGATAGCACAGCAGTAGGACATTTGCCTTGCATGCAGTCATTTCAGGAAGGACAGCAAGCAATTTCTGAGCACAGAGCCAAGAGTAACCCCTGAGTGCCACTGGATGTGAACCGAAAACAAAAACCAAAAAAGTCATTCCCAGCTGGACTCCAGCCTCAACCCTTCTGATGCTCTTGTGGGCTTCTGGATCAGGGCTTTAAGCAAAAACGACACCATGCCTGAAGGCCTCAATCTGGCTTTTAAAATGTTTATTTCCTTGGTTTGGAGGCAAACAGGCAGGCAGGGAAAGAACCCGCAGGGCAATAAAGTCTTTGAGATGCACTAAAACCCAGAGATGGGATTGAAGTAAAGATCTTGACCTGGTCCAGAGAACTCTGGACCCCCAAACCCCTAAGACTCTAATGGATTAAAGGCCAGAATAAGACTATCAAAACCAAACAACTACCCCAACCCTGCCCCTGACAATCACCTGAGCAACAGAACTCTTAACCTGGTGAAAAGTCACAGTAGGGCAGGCTGGGAGAAACTACAAAACCTAGCTTTTATGAAGCCAGCATCACCTTGATACCAAAACCAGACAGAGATGCTGCCAAAAAAGAAAATTATAGACCAATATCCCTAATGAACATAGATGTAAAGATCCTCAACAAAATCCTTGCAAATAAGATCCAATGCCTCATCAAGAAGATCATTCACTACAATGAGTAGGTATCATCCCAGGAATGCAAGGGTGGTTTAACATCCGGAAGTCTATCAAGATAATACACAACATCAACAACAAGAAAAATAAAAATCACATGATCATATCAATAGATGCAGAGAAACCATTTGATAAGGTCCAATACCCATTCTTGATAAAAACTCTCAGCAAGATGGGAATGAAAAGAACCTTTCTCAATATGGTTAAGGAAAAAAAAAAACGTTAGGGACCAGAGAGAAAGCCTGGAAGTAGGGCATTTGCCTTACATCTAGGACAGTGGTTCGAATCCTGGCATCCCATATGGTCCCTGTGCCTGCCAGGGGCAATTTCTGAGCACAGAGCTAAGAGTAACCCCTGAGCGCTGCCAGGTGTGACCCAAAAACCAGAAAAAGAAATGGTTAAGGCCATCTACCAGAAGCCAATGGCAAATATTATCCTCAATGGAGAAAAACTAAAAGCCTTTCCTCGAAATTCTGGTACAAGACAAGGCTGTCCTCTCTCACCATTCCTATTCAACATCATATTGGAAGTACTTGCTATAGCAATTAGGCAAGAAAAAGATATCAAGGGAATCCAGATAGGAAAGGAAGAAGTCAAGCTCTCACTGTTTGCAGATGTCATGAGATTCTACTTAGAAAACCCTAAAGACTCTACCAAAAAGCTTCTAGAAACAATAGATGCATATAGCAATGTGGCAGGCTACAAAATTAACACACAAAAATTAATTGCCTTTTTATATAGCAATAATGATAGGGAAGAAATGGACATTAAGAAAATGACCACATTCACATTAGTGCCACACAAACTCAAATATCTTGGAGTCAACTTGACTAAAGACATGAAGGACCTATTCAAAGAAAACTATAAAACACTGCTCTAAGAAATAAGAGAGGACACCAGAAAATGGAAACATACCCTGCTCATGGATTGGCAGAAATAACATAATTAAAATTGCAATACTTGGGCCTGAAGAGATAGCACAGCGGCGTTTGCCTAGCAAGCAACGGATCCAGGACCAAAGGTGGTTGGTTTGAATCCCGGTGTCCCATATGGTCCCCTGTGCCTGCCAGGAGCTATTTCTGAGCACACAGCCAGGAGTAACTCCTGAGCACTGCCGGGTGTGACCCAAAAACCAAAAAAAAAATTGCAATACTCCCCAAAGCATTGTACAGATTTAATGTGATCCCTCTAAAGATACCCATGACATTCTTCAAAGAAGTGGATCAAACACATCTGAAATTCATTTGGAACAATAAACACCCTCAAATAGCTAAAGCAATCCTTGGGAAAAGGAATATGGGAGGCATTACTTTCCCCAATTTTAAACTGTATTATAAAGCAATAGTCATCAAAACAGCATGGTATTGGAATAAAAACAGACCCTCAGATCTGTGGAATAGGCTTGAGTACTCAGAGAATGCTCCTCAGACATACAATCACTTAATTTTTGATAAAGGAGCAAGAATTTCTAAATGGAGTAAGGAAAGCCTCTTCAACAAGTGGTGTTGGCACAACTGGTTAGACACTTGCAAAAAAGTGAACTCAGACCCCTAACTAACACCATGTACGAAGGTAAAATCCAAATGGATTAAAGACCTTGACATCAGATCTGAAACCACAAGACACATAGAACAACATGTAGGTAAAACACTCCATGGCATTGAGACTAAAGGCATCTTTAAAGAGGAAACAGCACTCTCCAAACAAGTGGAAGCAGAGATAAACAGATGGGACTATATTAAGCTGAGAAGCTTCTGCACTTCAAAGGAAATAGTGCCCAGGATTCAAGAGCCACCCACTGAGTGAGAGAAACTATTCACCCAATTCATCCAATACCCATCAGATAACAGGCTAATATCCAAAACATACAAGGTACAGAACTTTACAAGAAAAAAATATCTAACCCTATCAAAAAATGGGGAGAAGAAATGAACACTTTGATAAAGAAGAAATACAAATGGCAAAAAGGCACATGAAAAAAATGCTCCACATCACTAATCATCAGGGAGATGCAAATCAAAACAACTATGAGGTACCATCTCACGCCACATAGATTGGCGAACATCACAAAGAATGGCAATAAGCAGTGCTGGAGGGGATGTGGAGATAAAGGAACTCTTATTCACTGCTGGTGAAAATGCCATCTACTCCAACCTTTATGGAAAGCGATATGGAGATTCCTCCAAAAACTGGAAATTGAGCTCCCATACAATCCAGCTATACCACTCCTAGGGATATACCCTAGGAACATAAAAATACAATACAAAAATCCCTTCCTCACACCTATATGCATTGCAGCACTGTATACAATAGCCAGACTCTGGAAACAGCCAAGATGCCCTTCAACAGATGAATGGCTAAAGAAACTGTGGTACATATACACAATGGAATATTATGCAGCCATCAGGAGAGATGAAGTCATGAAATTTTCCTATACATGGATGTACATGGACTCTATTATGCTGAGTGAAATAAATCAGAGGGAGAGCAAAAAACGCAGAATAGTCTCACTCATCTATGGGTTTTAAGAAAAATAAAAGACATTTTTGCAGTAATTCTCAGAGACAAAAGAGAAGAGGGCTGGAAGGTCCAGCTCATGACATGAAGCTCACTACAAAGAGTGATGAGTGTTGTTAGAGAAATAACTACATTGAGAACTATCATAACAATGTGAATGAACGAGGGAAGTAGAAGCCTGTCTAGAGTACAGGTCAGGGTGGGGTGGGGAGGACGGAAATATGGGACATTGGTGATGGGAATGTTTCACTGGTGAAGGGTGGTGTTCTTTGCATGACTGAAAGCCAATTACAATCATATTTGTAATCAAGCTGGTTTAAAAAAAGAATAAAAGAGAAACATTTGAATCATAAATTGTAATTCTTGTTAAACTACATAGAGAAAAAGCTGAAAAAGTCCTATGCAAATGCACTTTTAAGTTATGCCACAGTTCTCCTTCCATCCTCAAGATTAAGATAATTTACCATCAATCTATGAATGCTGAACCAATGTTATATTATGTCCTTTGTACAATTAAAGTCCTTAGCAATAAAAAACAAAAAAAAGAAAAGAAAAGGGCCCGGAGAGATAGCACAGCGGCGTTTGCCTTGCAAACAGCCGATCCAGGACCAAAGGTGGTTGGTTCAAATCCCGGTGTCCCATATGGTCCCCCGTGCCTTCCAGGAGCTATTTCTGAGCAGACAGCCAGGAGTAACCCCTGAGCACCACTGGGTGTGGCCCAAAAACCAAAAACCAAAAAAAAAAAGAAAAAAGAAATGACAAAACCAACTTGGAACAAAGGCCAGGAGTTGCAGAGGACTTGATGGCAGCATTTTATCTCTGAAATTGGGACTTTCAAGCTTTCATACATTCTGCAGTGCACAGGACTTACTCCTGGCACTTAGGGCTCACTCCAAGCAACATTAGGGTATTCAATGAGGCGCCAGTGTGAACCCAGGTACCCACGTGCAAAGCCACCTCCTTCCCTGCTGTCCGAACCTGACTTTCCTTTCCAGCAATTCTCAAGTTCTGGATATCCCTGGGATTATCCAGAAGGCAGAGCTTTTGGGGAGTAAGTGTGAGTGTGGGCATCCTGGCCCCACTTTCTCATACTTTCTAAGACCTGGCAGGTGAAAGCACACCCCACAAAGGCCCCAATAGCTTGACTTCCTGAACGGTGTGGCAAAAGTGCAAGATCAATGGTGCAAATTCAGCCGAGAGACAACTTCATATCGGTTTAGTACTGTCATAGCCACAGGAACACAACCAGAGAGTATCTTGTAACTAGAGATCAGAAACCAAGGAAGGACGGGAATGGTCAGCTAGCAACCAGATCTTCAAAACTCCTAACGTGACTTGGTGACATCACTGGAGGTTTAATAATTTTGACACATTAGCTAGTCACTGTACTTTTTGTTCTTTATACTCTTCATTTAATTTTTTTGCTCTAATATGTTGGAATCACATGTATTATTATCAGCTATATAATACCTGCCCTTTCAATAATATAATTTGTTTTAAATAAAAAAAAATTAATCACTGCATTGCATTTGGCTGATGTGGTCTTGATCCCTGGGCCTCATATGGATACCCATCCCTGAAAAGATTGATCTGAGTTTGGATTTGAGAAAAACTCTAAGCCTCACAATCATTTATAAAACCCACCATACTCCTCATTCCCTACTGCATTGTATTCTGCCAATCACCACTGTAAGAAGCCCAAACTGAAGCATCAATTCTATGTGTCTACAGCGAAACTACTGAGACAAAAATAATAATTAAAAGAAAGCAGAGGGACTAAAGCAGGAGCTTAGAGGGTAGTGGTTTTGCCTTGCACATGGCTGACTTGAGATTCCTGGTAGCAGGGCCAGGAGTAACCCGAGGGCAGCAAGGTTGTCCCCAACACACATACAGACATAGGGAGGGTAGAAAGAGACAAAGAGAGAGAGACAGAGAGAAATAAAAATAATGCTGAGGTGCTGAGTTTATGGACTCAGCTGTGGCACTAGCAGTGCATGAGCCTGTCCTCATAGTACATGAGAGAAAACTGCACTCCTGAGTTCCACATTCTCCAAGGGACTCACGTAGCCTCTGGGATGCCAACACAATAGCTGTTGAGAGAAGCAGTGCTGCTTCATATACTCAGCTTGGAAGTGGCTCTCCTCTTCTGCCAATGGTGCCCTGAGCCTGGTCCAAGTGACCCCAGAATGCAGAGCGGAGGTAAGACCTGAGCACAGTCAGGTTAGGCTCAAGAACAGAACAAAAACTGAAAGTGGGGCCAAGGAGAAAACACAGCCCTAAGTTCCTGGGATACCCAGGGAGTGTTTCCTTTAGTGCAGAGCTAGAAGAAAGTCTTCACCAGTCTCAGCGCACTCATGAACTGTTTAATATTGTTTCTTAATTCCTGTGGATTCATCAGGATCGGCTTGATGGACAGAAGAGATTGAGAAAGAGGTGAGTCAAGCTGAAAATAGGGCAGCCTGAGGGAAGCACTTACATTGTGGTCAAGGTCTGTTAAGACACCCCAAGATGAACTTAATTCTGAAGCACGTGATCCAGGTAGAATGTGGGCTTGAACAGTGGAATGGAGGAACTTTTAGAAATGACAAAAAGGGGCTGGAGAGATAGCACAGTGGTGAACATTTCTGTTCCACTAATTCAATGAATAGGTTCAGAAGTGTAACCCTTTCACCTGAACATAAAGCATCATTTGAAAACAAACATAATACACAACCTAGTTTGAGGTTTGATTATAGCTCAATTTGGGACCTATGAGTATATAACTTAAGGCCAGCTGGGATTCACAAAACAGAAAGGAAATGGCCACATGTGAATTTTAATACCTCAGTAGAGTCAAAATAGGGCAGCAAAGAGGGTCCAGTAAGGAATCAACCCCAGACATCCAACATGGACCCAACAACAGAGGAACACCTGAATATTGCAGATCTCACTCCAAAACAAAAAACACCTCTCAATTTAAGCATGTTCTTCCAAATATCAATGAGCTTACTTTATTTTTTCTTCAGTTTTTCTGTACTAGGCGTCCCATTGGGCAGTGCTTTCATTTATTCTGGCTGTGTGCACCCTGATCATAATAGGTGTGACTCGGGGTCCATGTACAGTGCTGAATAGATCCACATTTCCATCTCCACGCACGGTGAGAAGAGAGCTTCCCACTGGAACACACATCCAATTCACAATGAGCCAGCTGAAACACTTGACTAATATTATATCAAATCAAAATCATTGTATCTCTTTCTTCCCTAAACCATTTCCCACAATAATCACAGAATTTCTTTGCTCTGAAAAATAATATTAAGACCTTTTGGGAACACAAATCATTGAACTGACTTTTGAACTTGTGAAACTAACGGGCGACTTCTCGTGATGGGCTCTAGATACTCTCGCCAGTGCAGAGACCATAGTTGTGGTAAAAGGGCTGGCTTAAAGGGTCCCATTGTATAAGTCCAATGTGTTTCCACCACTGAGCTGTGCTGCAACTGAATAAAAATATTGATTTGGAATTTGGAAATCTTACCAAATTACTCCTCTTTGGAGATCTCTTTCCAAAAGGAACTTGTAGGAAGGTGGAATTCAGAACTGCTGGTCTGCATACTAAAACCAACCCAAACATGCAGTGTAAGAATTTGTTGATAGGCTAGAAAAATGCAAAATGGGAGGGCTTTGCCTTGCATGCAGCTGGTCCAGGTTGGATCTCTGATATCTCCTATGTCCCCTTCTCCAGACAGAAAAAATTTCTGAGCACAGAGCAAGGAGTAACCCGTGAGCACTGCTAGAATTGATCGATAAGCCACAATAAAATTTAACTCAGTGCAAGGCCAGAGAGATAGCACAGCAATAGGGCATTGGCCTTGTACTCGGCCGACCTGGGATTGGCCTGGCTTTACTTCCTAGCATCCCAAATAGTTCCCTGATCCTGCCAGAAGTGATTTCTGAGCACTGAGCCATGAAAAAACCCTGAGCACTGGGTGTGGTACAAAAGGAAAAACAAAAAATGAACTAAATAGGGCCCGGAGAGATAGCACAGCAGCGTTTGCCTTGCAAACAGCCAATCCAGGACCAAAGGTGGTTGGTTCGAGTCCCGGTGTCCCATATGGTCCCCCGTGCCTGCCAGGAGCTATTTCTGAGCAGACAGCCAGGAGTAACCCCTGAGCACCGCCGGGTGTGGCCCCAACCCCCCCCCAAATGAACTAAATAGAAATTGTTCAAAGAGACACTCTTATAATGATATTATAGGGTCACTAATCAAAGTTTTGAAAAGTACTAAAACTTTGAGTGGGCCAAGAAGAAAAAAGCAGGGAAGGTATTTTGAATGTGACTGACCTGACATCAATGACCTGTCATTCTATGACTCCTATAGCCTGCCAGGAATAATTTCTGAGCACAAAGCCAGGAGTAGCACCTGAGCCTGCAGTTGTGGCCAAAAACTATATACACAAAAAATGAGTTGAATGAAACCTAGTTGATACTAACTCAGCATGAAGAATAGGGAAAACATGGGGTGGAGCAATGGCGCTAGCGATAAGGCATCTGCCTTGCAAGTGCTAACCTAGGATGGACTGCAGTCCAATCCCCCAGCATCTCATATGTTCCCCCAGCCAGGAGCAATTTCTGAGCGCAAAGCCTGGAGTAACCCCTGAGTGTCATTGGGTGTAGTCTAAAAACAAACAAAAAAAAGAATAGGGAAGACAGATTAAGATAATCAAAATGAGGAATACAAAAATATCCACATTAGGGTTCTGCTGAGCTAACTCTTCTGCAATTTAAACATACAAATCAAAAATATATTTCTATGTGCAAAGTGACAGCACAGTGGTGGGGCATTTGCCTTGCATGCTGACAATACAAGAAGGACCCAGTTCCATTGCTAGAATTGAATATAGTTCCTCAAGTCTGCCATGAGTGATTTCTGAATGCAAGTAACCCCTGAGTGATCCTGAGAGTGACCCAAGAAACAAACAAAAATTTCTAGTAGGACTGAGATTTATGACAGCTTGGGAGGGATTGACCTTACAAGTGGCTGAACCGAATTCAATTTCTGGCATCACACATACTACCCACAGCACTGCCAGGAGTAATACCTGAGAATAAAGATAAGAGTAATCCATAACAATCACTGGTTACTCCCAAAAGAAAAAATATTTTTCTTAGTATTCCTAAGAAGTGGCATTTACATTGAAGGAGTGTACCCAGGTTCAATCACAGCTATCACATACTGTTCTCTGAGGGCACCAGAATTGGTTGAGAAGCACAGGACCAGGAGTGACCAAGAACACCCAGCAAGGCAATGTCAAGAAATGAGAGAGAAAAAAATACTTGGGGAATCGCTGAAAATAATCTAATGGCAAAGACAACTATGTGGAAACAGAACAGAGAGGCATCCAATTGCCACTGAGAAGGGAATCTCAACATGCGGGATCTTGAGTATAGCCAACATGGAATAAAAAAAAAAATCTATACAAAACAAAAGCACAGAGCCCGGAGAGATAGCACAGTGGCATTTGCCTTGCAAGCAGCCGATCCAGGACCAAAGGTGGTTGGTTCGAATCCCAGTGTCCCATATGGTCCCCTGTGCCTGCCAGGAGCTATTTCTGAGCAGACAGCCAGGAGTAACCCCTGAGCACTGCCAGGTGTGACCCCCAAACAAAACAAAAACAAAAACAAAACAAAAGCACAGCACAAAGAAATCAAAACTAAAACCCAAAGGGAAGTGCACATGCAGGAAAAGACCCAGCCACATAGTTTTCAGTAAGGCAAAAATTCTTCACCCAGATTTTAGAAAATTAGGCAACCTGGGGAGGATGTTAGACCCCCATTGAGGTCCTGAGTGAAAATTAGAGAAAGAAGTGCGCCTGTATTGGCCTGCATCTAGGAACTGGAAAACACAAATAGCGGCTGACCTAGGACGGATCACTGTTCGAACACCAGGCATCCCATATGGTTCCCCAAGCCAGGAGCAATTTATGAGCACATAGCCAGGAGTAACCCCTGAGCATCTCCAGATATGCCAAAACCAAAACAGAGAACTTTGTGCTAAACCTACAGAACAGCCAGGAGGGCACTTGCCTTGTACTTGCCTGGCCCAGAGAGAACCTTGCACTCCCCATATGATCCATCCTGCAGATTAGGAGGGACAGAGCCAGGAAAACCCCCATCAGCTCTGGAGCCAGTACTAAAAATCAGTAATATAACTGATCCCTGATAAGGTAGGCATGAAGGTTTAGGGCAGAAATCTTGAGATCAAGGATTTCCTTAGCAACATATTACCAACTCGAATTTTATGGACTCCAGAACCCCCATAGGGTCTGAGACCTGCCAGTGGTGACCCAAGAACACTGTTTCAAGAGCCAAGTCTGAACACACTGGGGGCCATTAAACCAAACACAGCAAACCAGGACAAAAGTAGCCTCAAATAACAGAGTCCAGCACCCCAGCCAGGGGCCACAGCTTGACAATGTGGGGGCTGAACACTCCTGTCCCCCCACCCTGTCCTTCCTTATGCTCACACTCTGCACCTACCTGGGAACTGGACTTCCGATGGTGCAGATCCATCTTCCCTAGTACGTATTATTCCGGAAGAGCAGCAGAAAGGCAGTTTGCATGAATCCCTGTAGGAAAGACACAGCTGTGAGCACTGCAGAGGAAGAAAACCCCTGCCCTAGCAGGAAGAGCCTGCAAGGCCAATAATGCCAGTTGGGCCGCACCTCTGGGCAAAGCCCAGGGCCATGTGAACATACACAGACAGAAACTTCTTTCTCTCCTAGAAAACAGAATGGGGTTGGGATCAGGATGTGAATAGGATAGGAACACTGGTCTTGCTCTACAGGGAGGAACTGTATCCCTGAGTCCCTGGGAGTCTAGGGCAGGGGCTGACTTTGAGGCAGAAGTCCAGCTCATCACTGCCCCCTGCAAACTGGCAGTAAAATGGTCACTTGCACTGAGCCTGGAAGTGCCTCTGCCAGGGGTATTCAGGGCTTGCTCACCTGCCATAGGGTTTCCCACACACACTGCTAGCACAGATATTTATACAATGTAGGACTAATCACTGGCTTTGAGGAATTAAAGAAAGGAAGAGAAATTCAATTAATTCTCACAATCTTTCATAAGACCCCTCTCCAACACGATTTCTTCTAGGAATAGTATGGTGTCAGAGGTTAGGCTCAGCCTTCCTCAAAAACCATACATTATATCATTTTTATTCAATATGAACATTCTTATGAATAAGGTGTAAGAAGACAATGTAGTCCTTTCCATGTCACACACATGAAAGAATTCTCTCTAAAATTTTTTCTTCAATTTATATTTTGGGCATATCCTGAGGTGCTCAGAGGGTTATTCCTGGCTCAGTATTCAGAAATCACTCCTGCAGGGCATGGGGAACCCTATACAGCGGCAGGGACCAATGATGGGTCAGTGGTGTGCAAGGATCCAGTTGTACTTCAGAGCAACCCATCCAGAAAAATAAGTGTCATAGTAGGGGCAGGAGAGATAGCATGGAGGCAGGGCATTTGCTTTGCCTGCAAAAGGACAGTGGTTCGAATCCCAGCATCCCACATGGCCCCCTGAGTCTGCCAGGAGTGATTTCTGAGCATAGAGCTGGGAGTGACCCCTTAGCAGTGATGGGTGTGACCCAACCCTCCCCCCAAGGTGTCATAGTAATGAAATGAATGGAAGAGGAAATTAATGACTTCACACAGTCCTTAAGTACCTGATCAAGGCTTAGAAGCAAACAGGCAGGGAGGCACCCCGGGACAATAAAATCACTAAAAACAAAGGGTTTGGGAACACAGGGACCAGAGGCCACTGCAGGCCAAAAGAAGGTTGCACCCTCCCCCTCTCAGAGCAGGAATGGAGGCCAAGGGCGGAATGTCAAAGACTTTCAACTGCCCCCACCAGGACCCTGGCAACCACACTAGCAACAGGTCTCTTAACCAAATGGGAAAGCCCCAGGAGGGCAGGTTGGGGAACACGTAGAAAAGTGTTCTTTTCTACTTGGAAAATAGGACCCACTGCCTGGGGCCATGGTGGCGGCAGCTCCCTCAGACCTGGGAGTTTCAAGTCTTCACTGTGGAATGTGTATCAGGAGGAGCTCTTTCTCGGATGTGGAGCCTCAGTCTGCCATGGTCTGGGCTGATGGGGGCTCTGCAATCAGAACTCTCTCAGGCCTGCAAAGCTCAAGTCCTGGACCCCCCAATCACTCCCCGGGAGGCAGATCTGGAGAGAGTGAAGGGGGCAGATTCCCCCTAGAGCTGCAGCCTCTCCCCAAGTCCTAGGAGCCACCAGGGGCCTCCCTGGCATGTCTTGGTCTGAAAATTCCCGCCCATGTTGTTCAAGCCCATGTTCTCCCTGGACCGCCCGCTTCCCCGTCGCCTCCCTCATCTCGATCACTGTGGGGAGTGGGTGCTGAACCCCGCTAACCCACTTGCAAAGACAAGTACCCTGGGATCCCAGGCCCGACTCGCCCCTTTCTCGGTCTCTCCTGTCTATCGGCGACCCTGGACCGTCACAGGAACAAAGGAACGAAACCAAACTGGCGCGCTCGGTCCGTCCGCTTCCAGGGCCGCATCCCCGGCCACCCCGACCCTCCCCGTGTCCCCCGCCGCTCACCTGGCGAGGTGACCTCAGAGCGGCCGGGAAATCGTTGCTCCAGACCCCCCTGCGCCCGCGGGGACCCCAGGACCAGCTCCAGTCGCAGCGAAGCGGCCGCAGGGACCGACCAGGAAAAGGAAGCGGAAGCGCAGTAGCCGGGAGTCGGTGGCCTCACTTGCTCCCAGACGTCTTAAAGGGACGTCCTCAGCGGGGCATCAGGCACTTCTGTTTTACTCTTTCACTCAGCATTTTTGGGGGTGGGGGAATTGGGCTACACCAGTGACGCTCAGGGGTTCCTGCTGCTCTGTGCTCTGAAATCGCTCCTGGCTTGGGGACTCTACGGGATGCAGGGGAGTCGAACTGAGTGAGGTCTGTTCTGGGTCTGGCTCTTGCAAGGCAAATGCTATACCCCTGCTGCGCTATCTCAGGCCCCCAAAACTGTTTTGTTTTTCTCTCTTTATTTCCCCAGCTTTTACCTTGCCTATGCAATTTGATAACCATTTTTATCAATTCTGATCTGGGGGTTCCCACCTCTTTCAGAGAACAATAGAACACAACTTAGGTAACCTTCTGAAATCTTGTTTATTTATTTATTTTTTGGTTTTTGGGCCACACCAGGTGATGTGCAGGGATTACTTCTGGCTTTATTCTCAAAAATCGCTCCTGGCCAGAGGATGGAACCTCAGTCTGTCCTGGGTCAGCCGCATGCAAGGCAACCACCCTACCGCTGCACCATTGCTTTGGCCCCTTCTCAATTTTTTTGAAGAAAAAAGAGCAATTATTAGATGATAGTTTGTTTTACCCAAACCAAAAATCATTCCCAGTTTCTTTGTATCTTTTGTTTACAACTTGGTTTAATCCAAAACGAAGATTGTAGTCGGTTCCATTGTATTTGTTTGTTGACTACTTGGTTTTACCCCAAACAGAGAAAGTCTTATCTGTAAACCTGGGTGGAACAGAATTGACCACCTTTACTTTGTCCTTACTTCCACTATGTGTGTGTGTGTGTGTGTGTGTGTGTGTGTGTGTGTGTGATCTCTGTACTCAATAAAAACAGTTATGCCAGGGGTGTCTGTCTGTGTGTGTGTGTGTGTGTGTGTGTGTGTGATCTCTGTCCTTAATAAAAGCAGTTTTGCCAGGCAACTGTCTCTCCATACAAGGAAGAAGAGTGCCAAACTATATGTGTTTCTTCCTCATCCTGGTTTGGATTATTTCATGTGCTACCCTGATTTGAATTTGTTCACCCAGTGTTGTATCCATGTCACATGGTGGGGGGGTATTACAATGGGGAACAGCCGGTTCAAGTCCAGAAGTATGGGAATTTCCTTTTCTGGCCTGGAATTGCATTACTAGCTGCGGTTTGGTGTGCCAGAGCAGTTGCACAAACGTTAGAGCACTTGCCTTACACTTACAAACCTAGGACAAACCTCGGCTTGATACCTTGGCGTCCCATATGTCCCCCAAGCCAGGAGAGGTTTCTGAGTGCATAGCCAGAAGTAACCTCTGAGCATCACCGGGTGTGGCCAAAATATCAATAAAAAAAAAGCAAGGCATTTCAGATGTATTAAAAACACAGGTGGTGGGCCCGGAGAGATAGCACAGCGGCGTTTGCCTTGCAAGCAGCCGATCCAGGACCTAAGGTGGTTGGTTCGAATCCCGGTGTCCCATATGGTCCCCCGTGCCTGCCAGGAGCTATTTCTGAGCAGACAGCCAGGAGTAACCCCTGAGCACTGCCGGGTGTGGCCCAAAAACCAAAAAAAAAATTAAAAAAATTAAAAAAAAACACACAGGTGGTAATTTCCAAATTTCCATTCTTTTCAAAACTCCCTCTGTGTATTGCAGTGATTGCTCTTACTTATGGCCCACTATTGCTGGTAGGTCTCCAGTATTACATGTCTATAGAGCTTCCTTTGAGAGGTGTCTAGACATGGTCATTCATCTGAGCTGATTTTTTTAATTTTTTTTTTGGTTTTTGGGCCACACCCGTTTGATGCTCAGGAGTTACTCCTGGCTATGCGCTCAGAAATCACCCCTGTCTTCAGAATGGTCATTCATCTGAGGAGAAACTCACAGCTACATCAGGAACACATCACCATATCTGAATAAAAAGAATCTAAATGTAAAGAAGAGGTCACCTGGATGCAATTTCTGTGCTGTCTCCACTCATGAAAACCCAGTCTCAAAGTCAAGATGTCAATGGGCATCTCTGGTGACAGGCTCCAGAAATCCCTGTGGACCAGTCAGTATGATATGTGAACATTCTTCAAGTAGGTTCTTGGAAATAGTGGTATGCACACCAACATACCTGGGTCAATGCCCAGTATCACTAGGTCCCCTGAATATTGCCAGGAGTAACTCCCAACATAGATGCAGAAGAAGCTAAAAAGCACTCTGGTGTTTCCCACAATGCTACATACACAACAACCCATATTTGCTCCTAAATCTCATCCCTTCTCTTGGTAGAGGAATAGAAAGAAGGAAAATTCAAGGGTCACATCGTTGAGTCTAACTGTGTTTTTCCGAAACAGCACATGCCTTGAGCAGATAAGAATGACTGTTCTCCAATCCCTATGACTTCTCAAATGAAACTTTGCTTGTATTTCCCTCTTAGATCCACAAGCCATGGGACTGTAACATATAGACTTTGAAAGTGCAATTTGCTTATGTAAAAAAATGTGGGAGCACAGTTGGGGAGAGACTCTGTAAAGTGAAGAAAAAAAGACCTGAACTGCATGGAATGAACAACAGGGGTCAGAGAAACAGAGCCAACAGGTTGCAGAATATGCCAGCCAGGGTCCTATTGTGTCCCCAATGTTGCCAGGAGTAAATAGTTGGCACAGAGGCAAGAATAAACCCCGAGTACATCCATCATGGGAAATATCATATGCAAAACAAAAAATCTGAGGCTCCAGAGCCCAAAGACATCAAAACAAAATTCCACAGAAAAGTCCACATTCTGGAAAGAACCCAGCAACATTCTTTCCCATAAGGCAGAAAATTCTTCACCCAGAGTTGAAATAGTTAGGAACCCAGGAAGTGTGCCAGAACCCCCTTGAGGGTCCTGAGTGAAGAAAGTGAGAATTTGTATTCTTTTTTTTTTTTGGGGGGGGGCACACCCGGCCTTGCTCAGGGGTTACTTCTGGCTGTCTGCTCAGAAACAGCTCCTGGCAGGCACGGGGGACCATATGGGACACCGGGAATCGAACCAACCACCTTTGGTCCTGGATAGGCTGCTTGCAAGGCAAACGCCCTGTGCTATCTCTCCGGGCCCGAGAATTTGTATTCTGTGCCTGGTGTTGGCCTGGTATCTGAGGACTGCAACAAAAACATGAATAAAGAACTTTGTGCTGAACCTATAGAACAGCCAGGAGGACACTTGCCTTGTCCTTGGCTAGTCCAGAGAGAACCTCAGACTCCCCATAGGATCCATTACACAGAATAGGAGGAACACCTGGTGCAGAGCCAAGAGAATGAGAATTCCCTGTACGCTGTGGTGACGAACTCCAAATCAGTAATAGAGCTGATCCCTGATGAGAAAGGAGTGATTCTTTAAGACAGAAATCCTGAGATCATGGATTTCCTTAGCAAAATCTTGCCTGTCTATATTTTATGGACTCCAAAACACCAGAGAGCTACAGGGGTGACTCAAGAATACTGATTCAGAAGCCAGTTCTCAATACATTGATGGCCCTTAAACCAAGCACAGCAAACAAGGACAGAATTGGCCTCAAACAACTTACAATGTTACATGGTCCTTGTGTGTGGGAGAGCAAATAAATCAGGGTGGCAAGTTCCACCTGTTGAGCAGACTTGTAACTGTACACTGTTGTATTAAAGGAAGAACCAGAGATACCTTCCTGTCCTGTTGATGAGCTACCAATCTAAAACAACAGGGCAGCAGGTGAAGACCAGATAATAGAAGAAATTACAAAATTAGTCCTTCTGAAAAAAGTCCCATGCTTTCCAGCAGGGTAATGGGAAGAAATTTCTTCTTTCCTTCTCTTTCCTTCTCTCCTTCTCTTTCCTTCTCTTTCCTTCTCTCCTTCTCTTTCCTTCTCTCCTTCTCTTTCCTTCTCTTTCCTTTTCTTTCTTTCTTTCTTTCTTTCTTTCTTTCTTTCTTTCTTTCTTTCTTTCTTTCTTTCTTTCTTTCTTTCTTTCTTTCTTTCTTTCTTTCTTTCTTTCTTTCTTTCTTTCTTTCTTTCTTTTCTTTCTTTCTTTTTTCTTTCTTTTTTTTCTTTCTTTCTTTCTTTCTTTTCTTTCTTTCTTTCTTTCTTTCTTTCTTTCTTTCTTTCTTTCTTTCTTTCTTTCTTTCTTTCTTTCTTTCTTTCTTTCTTTCTTTCTTTCTTTCTTTCTTTTTCTTTTCTTTCGGTCACACCTGGCAGAGCTCAGGCTCTACACTCAGAAATCACTCCTGGCATGCTCGGGGGACCATATGGGATACTGGTATTCGAACCACCGACCTTCTGAATGCAAGGCAAATGCCTCGCCTCAATGCTATCTCTCCGGCCCTGCACAATAACTCTTAACACTTTGCTATAAACTCTGGTCTGCGGTTCATGCCTCTAGTGGAAGATGATCTAGCATAACTTATCTATCTCTTTTCTATTCTTTGTGCTTAACAAATCTACTCAATTCTTGCTTTACAAACAAAAAAGTGAGAGATGTAGTTAATAACCTTAAGCATTCACTGTTTTTTACACCAGAGAGCACACCCTAGTTTCTTAAGCTCCTTACCATGTTACTCTTAGTCACAGAAGCACATACTATGCTTTAAACCCCTCTCCCATTCTACCTGATTGACTGACAGAGTCCACAGCCTACTCTCTCCGAATATCAATATCCATTTCCCACCTACAATAAACTTGGTAACTCTCTAAAAGTGACTTGTGTATGCTTTTTTTGTGAGTACTCTACTCACCATTGACCTCAGCAGTGACTTCTATTTCTTTGGATCTGACTTCATCAGCATAATTTACAATGATGAACACACCCTCCCCTCTATTTGATTGTTGGGGCAGGATAGAAAAAAATGAGCTCAAGTTCTAACACAGTGAGTAGGGATCTTACCTTATAAGCCACCAACCTGGTTCAGTCCCTGCATTTTATGAGCCCCATGACTCATGAGTGCAGAACCTACTCACCCTGCCGATTCACCATGTGTGGTCTAAAAAAAAGCAAACAAAGATGATAATAAATAAAGACAAAAAAAAAATGATCGCAGTAATAACCAGTGAAAAATCATGGATATCTGAAAGGAGTGACTCTGAGCACCATTATTTTTATTGAGGTTTGTTGTGGCTGGGCTTCCCTGGTTCTAGTGGGTGGAGGGTTTGTAAAGAAACCTCTGTCATTTTTTTCCTAGAACTTGATGACTTCTCTAGTCTCAAGCAGTTCACCTTCTTTCTTCTGCATCTGTCCAGACCTGATGAAGTCGGGCTGTGGGTGCAGAAATGTGATTTTTTTTTTTGGGTTTTGGGCCACACCCGGCAGTGCTCAGGGGTTACTCCTGGCTGTCTGCTCAGAAATAGCTCCTGGCAGACACGGGGGGACCATATGGGACACAGGGATTCGAACCAACTACCTTTGGTCCTGGATTGGCTGCTTGTAAGGCAAATGCCGCTGTGCTATCTCTCCGGGCCCTCTTGTGATTTTCTTTAGAGAAGTTTATGAAAAGGAACTCTGATGTTCTAGACTAAGATAACAGTACTTGTTGGAAGAACAATTAAGTATTTTTAAATTAAGTGTATCTGTGAAAATATTCTAATGCTTATTGAATGAATGCTTAATGCTTATGCTTAATGAAATGAAATGTGATATGTATATGATAAGGATATAGAAAATGCTGATTTTTTTGTGTGTGTGTCTGGGCCACACCAAGTGGTACTCAGGCACTACTCCTGGCTCTGCTCTCAGAAATCGCTCCTGGCTATGGCCTTCCAGTGGCCCTAAGGGTAAGGCATCTGCCTTGCCGGCACTACCCTAGGATGGACAGTGGTTCAATCCCCTGGCGTCCCATATAGTTCCCCAAGCCAGGATCAATTTCTGAGCTCATAGCCATGAGTAACTCTTGAGCATCACTTGGTGTGGTCAAAAGAAAGAAAGAAAGAAAGAAAGAAAGAAAGAAAGAAAGAAAGAAAGAAAGAAAGAAAGAAAGGAAGGAAGGAAGGAAGGAAGGAAGGAAGGAAGAATGGAAGGAAGGAAGGAAGGAAGAAAGAGAGAGAGAGAAAGAAAGAAAGAAAGAAAGAAAGAAAGAAAGAGAAAGAAAGAGAGAAAGAGAGACAGAAAGAGAAAGAAAGAAAGAGAGAAAGGAAGCAAGAGAGAAAGAAAAAAAGAAAGAGAAAGAAAGAAAGAGAGACAGAAAGAAAGAGAGAAAGAGAGAAAGAAAGGAAGAAAGAGAAAGAAAGAAAGAAAGAAAGAAAGAAGGAAGGAAGGAAGGAAGGAAGGAAGGAACCAGTTTGGCCTGGAGAGATAGCACAGCAGAGTTTGCCTTGCAAGCAGCCGATCCAGGACCAAAGGTGGTTGGTTCAAATCCCGGTGTCCCATATGGTCCCCCGTGCCTGCCAGGAGCTATTTCTGAGCAGACAGCCAGGAGTAACCCCTGAGCACCGCCGGGTGTGGCCCAAAAACCAAAAAAAAGAGAGAAAGAAAAAGGAAAGGAAGGAAGGATAAAGAAAAAGAAGAAAGAAGAAAGAAAGAAAGAAAGATAGAAAGAAAGAAAGAAGAAAAAAGGATTGTAGGAATTAAGGAAGAAGAAAGGAAGGAGGAAGGGAAGGAAGGGAGAAAGAAAGAAAAAGAAAGAAGGAAGGAAGAAAGAAAAGAAAAAAAGAAAGAAGAAAGGAAGGAAGAAGAAAGAAAAAGAAGGTAGAAGAAAGAAAGAGAGAAAGAAAAAGGAAGGAAGGACGGAAAGAAGGAAGGAAGGAAGAAAAGAAAAGAAATCACTCCTGGTGGGCTACAGGAACATATAGGATTCCGGGATTGAACCCAGGTGGGTCTGTTACTGTTCAGCAGTGTGCAAGGCAAATGCCCTACCATTGTGCTGTCACTCTGGCTGTCACTCCCAACATCTGATTGTTTAGAAAAAGACATATACACATTGTAGTCTAATTTGCTTTTACAACCAAGTTTATCCTCACTAACAGCAATTGCTAGGATTTAGCTACAACAGTAACTGGCTCAAATTTCCTCACCTCTTGACTTTATGCTAATTTTTTTTTCATTTGTTTGATTTGTTTTTGTTTTGTTATTGGGTCATACTCGGCAGAGCTAAGGGGTTACTCCTGGCTCTGCATTCAGAAATCACTCCTGGAAGAATCAGGGATCATATGGGATGCCAGAATTCAAACCACCATCTGTCCTAGATCAGCTGCATGCAAAGGAATCTGAAGGGAAGATTGGTTCCCAACTGAGACTGGTTCCCAACTGTGAGAGACTGTGAGTGTTGCTTGTGTGTGTTTTTCTCCTGTCCTGTGTCCTGAACCTCTAGTGAGTGGGCCAAAAAGGGCCCAGCAAAACCGCTCTTCTAGAGACTCAATCTTTGCTTTGCAACCGTGCACTCTTTCTAATGAATGAACCCCACTGCAACACGCAGGAAAAATCACTCTAGGGACTATGCTGGATCTCTGAAACCCAGCATAACTCTCTGAACTGTTTTCTCTGCTGCGTGCTTGGGCCTAAGATTTGATCCTCTGTGTGGATTCATCCAAGGTGGGCTCCCCTTTCTTAGAGGCAACTCGACCCACCCAGAAAGGGTGGAGTCAGAAGCGTGACCGTGTACATCATTTAGCCAATGAATATCACCACAGCACGTACAAAAACCCACAATACAAGTGTAACAATGGGAAAATAATGCAGGCCAGCACCTGGCATAGAGAATGAAGATGGCAACTCAGATGACTGGAAAACAGCCAGTCAACTAGTCAGCTTCTCAGATATGGAGTTTTGAGAGGAAATATGGAGGATGCTCACAGAACTCAAAGAAAACATAGATTGAGTTGAACAGAACACTAATAAGAACCAAGAAAAGATGAAGACAGAAATCAGAAAACACCAAACTGAAATAGCAGACCAAATAAAAGGTCTGAAAAACTCAGTAGACAAATTGACAGACAGAATGGATAAGCTCTCCATCAGGGTAACAGAAGCTGAGGATAGAATGAGATACATAACAACTCCATAGAGCAGAAGAGATTGGAAAAAAGCCTTAAAGCAAATGATCAGACAATGGAAAAATTAGTCAAAGAATGTGAACGGATGAAAATAGAAGTCTATGATAAGCTCAAGAGAAACAACTTAAGAATCATTGGAGTCCCAGAGATCCAGGAAGAAAATCTCCAGGAAGAATCAATGGTCAAGAACATCATTAATGAGAAACTACCAGAGTTAAAGAATACATGCAATCAAATCCTGCATGCCCAAAGAGTACCAACTAAAAGAGACCCCAGAAAAAACACCCCAAGACACATCCTAGTTACAATGACGAAGCTCACAGATAGAGAGAGAATTCTGAAAGCAGCAAGATCAAAAAGGGAAATAACATTCAAGGGAGCATTTTTGAAATTTACAGCAGATCTGTCACAAGAAACACTCAAGGCCAGAAGGCAGTGATGGGACATAGTGACAAAACTCAATGAAATAAATGCTTCGCCTAGAATACTGCACCCAGCAAAACTCACTTTCAGGTTTGAAGGAAGAATACATGGCTTCACAGGTCAGATACTTTACAGACTCAAAACCAGCCTTAAAAGAAAAACGGAAAGACCTACTTTAAGAAAAGACTGACCAACAGAAACACCAAACTTGACACAAAGATGGCACTAAATCCCATGACAATTCTTTCTCTCAATGTCAATGGATTAAATGCACCAGTTAAGAAACAAGAGTGGCTAAATGGATCAAAAAACTCAATCCAATCTTATGCTGCCTACAAGAAACGCACCTGAATAGTCAGAACAAATATGGACTCAAAATAAAAGGCTAGAGGAAAATCATCCAAGCAAACAACACTCATAAAAAAAGCTGGAGTGGTCATATTATATCAGATGACGCAAACTTTATACTCAGGAAAATTGTAAGGGACAAAGATGGACATTTTGTATTAATCAAGGGATATATACAGCAGGAAGAAATCACTCTCCTAAACATATATGCACCCAATGAGGGGCCAGCAAAATATTTAATACAATTGTTGACAAATCTGAAAAAGTATATCAATAACAACACAGTAATTTTGGGAGATCTCAACACAGCGTTGTCACACTTATAGGTCAACAAGACTGAAACCCAACAAGAATATACTAGTCCTGAAAAGAGAAATGGGAGAGAGTCCTAGTATATATATATATATATGACACTCCATCCCCAGAAACCTGGGTACACATTCTTCTCCAATGTACATGGGACATTCTCTAGGATAGACTACATGCTGGCACACAAAACGTACATCCATAATATCAATAGGATAGAAATTGGGCCCAGAGAGATAGCACAATGGTGTTTGCCCTGCAAGCAGCCGATCCAAGACCTAAGGTGGTTGGTTCAAATCCCGGTGTCCCATATGCTCCCCCGTGCCTGCCAAGAGCTCTTTCTGAGCAGACAGCCAAGAGTAACCCCTGAACACTACCCGGGTGTGGCCCAAAAGCCAAAAAAAAAAAAAAAAAAAAAAAAAGAGGGTAGAAATTTTGCAGGCTACCTTCGCTGACTACAGGCTCTGAAATTATATGTGAACTCCAAAGGGACACAGGAGAAAACTTTAACATCTGGAAGTTAAACAGCCTCATATTGAATAACCAGTGGGTCCGAGATGAAATCAAAGAGGAAATCAAAACTTTCCTGGAAACAAATGATAATAAAGACACAAACTATCAGAACCTGTGGGACATAGCAAAAGCATTACTGAGAGGAAGATTTATAGCTTTGCAAGCACACATCAGGAAGGAAGAAGGCGCATACCTGAATAGCTAATGATGCAGCTCATAGAATTAGAAAGTGCTCAAAAAAAGGAACCAAAAATAGGGAGACAGAAGGAAATAACAAAGCTTAGAGCAGAAATCAACGAAGTGGAAACCCCAAAACCAATCCGAAAGATCAACGAAAGCAGAAGTTGGTTCTTCGAAAAAATAATCAAGATTGATAGAACATTAGCAAAGTTAACAAAGAAAGAGAAAGAAACTTCACAACTCGTATTAGAGATTTCATCTCTGGCCACCTGAGGGCTGCTCTATCCTAGTGAGGCTTATGGGACCTTATGGGTAACCTGGAATAGAATCTGGTTCCCCCTGTGCAATTCAACAGGTAAACTACTTTACAGACGAAACTACCACTTGGGCCCCATAGGACATGCTCATGTAAAATCTCTTTACTTTTTCCTCACATCTTTTCTGAATTAATTAGCGTAAGTACCCTTAATTAAGTCAACCCTGACCCTCAGGCCTTCAAGCTAATATAAATGAGTGGGACAGCAATACAAGGAAGTTTGGCTGACTCATTAAGATCCAAGAGGCTGTGCCCCTGGCCACAGTCACCAGAATTGTGCATCCAGAGTCCATCCTGAAAGCAAGTTGAGGGTAAAGGAATATGATGTATTAGTAGGCTACTATGGATGAAAACAGAATAGCAAAATACACTCATAAACTGGACACTGGAACCATTGTCTATGAAATTCAGAAATCTTTTCCAAAAATCTATGTAGATGAAAGACAGCATCATGCAGGTAGACATAGTTAAGTGCAAAACGAATAACATAAAACACTTGTTAGGAAATCACACCAAGGAGCACTACAGTGGGAGTCCAGTGTTTCAAAATTCACTCTGAAGCTGTTTATGTGGAAAAAAACAATAAAAATTTATTTAGACTGAAAAATAAAGGGGATAGTTAGCTGGGAACTTGAAAAACTGTTGAATCAGAAACTATAGGTCTTTTAGAAATATAAAAAATAATATTGTTTGTCTGTTTTGGTTTCACACCATATGGTGCGCAGGGGTTACTCCTGGCTGTGAGGTCAGAAATTGCTCCTGGCAGCACAGGAAACCATATGAGATGCTCGGATCCAAACCACTGTTTGTCTTGAATTGGCTATCGGCAAGGCAAATGCCCTACTGCTGTACTATATCTCCAGCTGAAGAATATAAACTGAAGACTTCACTGATGCACTGGAGCTTTTTGTAATATCTTGGTCATCAAATTTAAACCAACATTATCTTGAAGTATTTTGACAATAGGCTGTTAGTGTCCTCCATCCATTTCACCATGATGGTTTGAAACTGATGATAATTGTACTTCTCAGACTTGTTTTTCAAAATAGTGGTGAACTGTCATATTGAAGTCTTCTAGAGAAAAGTTTACATAGGTCTGTAGTTTTTTTTTTTATCCATTTGCAATAATAGGAAAAGCATTTCAAATGTATTAAAAACACAGGTGATGATTTCCAAATTTCTCTTTTTTTCAAACACTCCCTCTATGTATTGCAGTGATGATTCTTCTTTGAAAAATTGGGCCCGGAGAGATAGCACAGCGGTGTTTGCCTTGCAAGCAGCCGATCCAGGACCAAAGGTGGTTGGTTCGAATCCCGGTGTCCCATATGGTCCCCCGTGCCTGCCAGGAGCTATTTCTGAGCAGACAGCCAGGAGTAACCCCTGAGCACCGCCGGGAGTGACCCAAAAGCTTAAAAAAAAAATTAAGGCTATCTTATATATATAATAGTCCATAGATGTTACAGGCAAAGATCAATGTGTAAATGTATCAAATACCCAACATTCTTGGTGGCAGTTGAAGCATTGAAGTATGGATTTGAATTGGTCTTGGAAAAGTGTAAAAATAATGGACACATGAGACTGCTTGAGTTTCTGCCAGGTTTGTTTTCAATATTTTACTGTTCATAAGGTGATCAGCCCTCTGGAGCTCTGTTCAAATACTGATAGAGTCCATTTCTGAGAAATATTACCAATTGTTTCCAGGAAATTGGTCAGTTAGCTTAACGATAGTCATATCTTTTTTTTGTTTGTTTGTTTTTGGGTGACACCGTTTGGTGCTCCATGGTTACTCCTATATTTGCACTCAGAAATCGCTTCTGGTAGTATCAGGGTCTATATGGGATGCTGGAATCCATCTTGAGGTGGCTGCATACAAGGTAAATGCCCTACCACTGTTCTATAACTCTGGTCCACCAATAGTGATCTTAAAGTCTTTAGGATTGTTATACCTATTATTATGTCCCACAAGGTTTTGATAATTTTGCAAAATTCTTCGCTATTTTGCCTTTATCTCCCAAATGATTTAACTTGTTAATGTCCTTCTTATCATAGTTCTGATGAACTATTCAAACTATGTCAAACTTGGAATATTATATAGGTATTGTAGTATTAAGTTCATGTAGCAAGAGTATTCTAAGGTTTGAAGTCCAGTGAGAGCACGACTCACTCGCTCATATTCTGCACTGAGGTTTGGGGACTGGCCATTCCCAAACCTAACAGTATTGGACTCAATGGAAGGGTGAGTTCATTGTCTTTGTTACCTGTTGAGAAGGTTTTCACAAATTTTCTTTGTTCTTACCCTCTCAAGTAATCTGTGTTAGAATCGAGGGAGAGTTTGCGATCTTACCATTCACAGGTGTCTAGGTTATTTTATCTTTGAAAATCCTATTTCTGACAAGGCATAGTGGAATCCATAATTTCTCAGCAGGGTTATTATCTGTGGAAACATCAGCATATCCTCTTCGTTTAATGAGGACATTACCAGAAATCCATTTGTTATTCATTTTTACCCAGACCAGTGAATAAATTGTATTTTGCACCTGGGCATCCTTTTTTGAAGTGTCTCTTGGCAGCTGCAAAGGATTCTCCTTGGGGTAGATTTAAGTAGTATAGTGTAGAGTTAAGGATAAAAGTTCTGGGGCCAGAGCGGTGGCACAAGCGGTAAGGAGTAGGCCTTGCCCACGCTAGCCTAGGACAAATCGCTGTTCAATCCCCCATCGTCCCAGATAGTTCCCCAATCCAGGAGCAATTTCTGAATGCATAGCCAGGAGTAAGCCCTGAGCATCACCTGGTGTGGCCCCCAAACCAAAAAAAAGTATAAAAGTTGTGTTGGAGGCAAGCCTCTTTTCCTGTATTTTAATAATTGAGTTTTTAGAGTTCTGTGTGGATTTTCAAACTATGCATGGTCCTCGAAAATTATAGGGAATGCCAGTAATTTGTTTAATTTGTCACTTTCTGAAAAAGAATTGAAAAGTTTTACTGGTGTAGGCAGGGCTATTATCTGTCTTAATGCAATATGGAATTCCCATCACAGTAAAAAATTGCAGTAAAAATGTGCAGACTGGGGCCGGAGAGATAGCATGGAGGTAAGGCATACTGCCTTTCATGCAGAAGGTCTGTGATTCAAATTCCGGAGTCCCACATGGTCCCCCTAGCCTGCCAGGAGCGATTTCTGAGCCTGGAGCCAGGAGTAACCCATGAGCGATGCCGGATGTGATCCAAAAACCAAAAAAAAAAGTGTGGACTGTTTTAACTATCTCTGTAGTTATAGGTATGGCTTATATAAAGCTAGAATAAGTATCCACAATCATATGGAGATAGGTTTTCTTCAGATGAAAGTCTACATGAGTAATATCCACTTGCCAAAGTTCATTTGTTTGTAATCAGTGAGGGTTCTCTCCTGCAATATGTGTTTTTTTTCTTTACTTTTCTTTTCTTTTTTGGTTTTTGGGCCACACCCGCGGTGCTCAGGGGTTATTCCTGGCTATCTGCTCAGGAATAGCTCATGGCAGGCCCGGGTACCATATGGGATGTCAGGATTTGAACCAACCACCTTAGGTCCTGGATCAGCTGTTTGCAAGGTAAATGCTGCTTTGCTATCTCTCCGACCCTGGTTTTTTTTCTTATTTAAAGGTGCGCAAATGGTAAAATCCTCTATAATTTGTCTGGCTTGCCTCCGTGGAATATGATAGTTCACATGTAGATGGCAGGCACTTACATGTTCTTCAGAAGGTGTCTGAAATATAGTTATGGCCAACTGACCTGCAATTTTATTCTCTTGAGCCACGGCTCTGGAAGATCTGCATGATTTCTTATGTGAGTGACGAAGATAATTTTGTAACGTTTCTGGAGAATAATCTGATATTTTTGAGTAAATATTATATTATCTGGTTATTAGCATTGAGGGAAACTGTAGAACACAACAAGAAATAGTCTGACTACACAAACTGAGTCACTTACAATGTTACTTGGTCCTGGTATGTGGGAGAGCAAATAAATCAGTGTGGCAAGTTCCACTTGTTGAAAAGATTTGTAACTTGTAAACACTGTTGTATTAAGTGAAGAACCAGAGATACCATCCCTTCCTGTTGATGAGCTACCAATCTAAAACACCAGGACATCAATTGAGGACTAGATAATTGAAGAAATTACAAAATGAGTCCTTCTGAAAAAGTCTCATGCCTTTCCAGAGGGGTAATAGGAAGAAATTTCTTTTCTTTTTTTTTTCTTCTTTTATTTCATAACCTGTGATGCTCAGGGTTACTCTTTGCTTTGTTTTGCGCTCAGAAATTGCTCCTGCTTGGAAGACCATATGGGACATGGGGGAAAGAGGTAGAACTGTGGTCCATCCTAGGTAAAGCAAACTTCCTACTGCTTGCACCACCACTCTGGCACAGGAAGAAATTTCTCCTGAAAAATCTGAAAAAGCCCTTTGAAAAGACTCACTCAGGGTAATATGGATTTAATTTCTTTGATAGGAATTGGTAGTACTATTGGTTCAGTATCAAAACCAAATAAAGAAGCTGTTTTGGAGCCGGAGAGATAGCATGCAGGTAAGGCATTTGCCTTGCATGCAGAAGGATGGTGGTTCAAATCCCTGCATCCCATATTGTCCCTCATGCCTGCCAGGAGTGATTTCTGAGCATAAAGCCAGGAGTAACCCCTGAGCACTGCCAGCTGTGATCCAAAATAAAAAGAGAAACTGTCCTGAGTCTTTCTTTGATGACAAGGGCATAGATCAGTTTTAAGTAGGACAGAGGTTGCTTGTTATGTAAATAAACCCAGTACAAATGCCCAGATATCTGGGAGATAGCGCCTGTAGGTGATTTAGGAGTTGAAAATACCAAAAGCCATACCTTCTCTTCAGTATAAACCTGGAAAGATAGGAATTTTGAAGTCTGTCCAAGAAAAAAATTCAATTATTTCTGAGCTGATACAATTAATTACATTGGACTATTCAAGGCAAAGTCTCTCCAGGATATGAAAAAGATTGTGCAGATCAGAATTTGAGGGGCCGGAGAGATAGCATGGAGGTAAGGCGTTTGCCTTTCATGCATAAGGTCATTGATTCAAATCCCGGCGTCCCATATGGTCCCCTGTGCCTGCCAGGAACAATTTCTGAGCATGGAGCCAGGAGTAACCCCTGAGCACTGCCGGGTGTGACCCAAAAAACAAACAAACAAACAGATCAGAATTTGAGATACCAAGGGATGGGAAGACCCAATTAACGTTCCCCAGGAGCTTTTGAAAGTCATTAAGAGTACTGAAATCAGGGGCTAGAGAAATAGCACTGCAGCAGGGTCATTTGCCTTGCACACAGCCAACTCTGTGTGGATGCAGATTCAATTCCCAGCATCCTGTATCATAAGCTGCCTGCCAGAAGCGAATTGTGAGGGAAGAGCCAGGAGTCTCCCCTGAGCACTGCAGCCATTTGACCCCCCCAAAAAAAAAGCAAAAAGAAAAGAAAAGAAAAAGAAAAAGAAAAAAGAGAGTTCTTAAGTCTTTCTGTTTAATGGAGATCTTTTGAGGGTGAACCAAAGTTTTATCCAATATAAAACCCAAATATTGAAATGGTGGCATACTCTAGATTTTTGTGTGGCTATTTTAACCCTGCAACCTGTAAACAGTCTGAACAAATAAATATGAATGACTAAGTCTCGCTGATTAGACAGGGCTAACAAGCTGTCATCACTGTAATGACATATTATTGCTTGAAGAAACTTCACAAACAGGACTTATGATTCTATCCACAAAATAATGGACACAATATTGGGGAATTACTTATCCCCTGGGAGGAGCACCTTCCATTGATAATAGCTAGTTGGTGTGGTTGTTGCAGGACAGAACAGAAAAGGCAAATGTTTTCTGTCTTCTGGATGAATAGAAATATGGTAAAAATCTATTATTACCAACTGCCAATCTTTTGGGATGACTACTTGTGAAGGCAAGCCAGTCTGCAGATTACCCATAGGGATCATGGATAAATTCACAGCTCTTAGTTCCATTAAAAGTTGCCAGTACCCCCCCCCCCAAAATGGGGCCAGAGAGATAGCATGGAGGTGAGGCGTTTGCCCTTTATGCAGAAGGATGGTGGTTCAAATCCTGGCATCCCATATGGTCCCCCGTGCCTGACAGGGGCGATTTTCTGAGCATAGAGCCAGGAGTAACCCCTGAACGCTGCAGGGTGTGACCCAAAACAAAAACAAAACAAAACAAAGAGTTGCCAGTTCCGGGACCAGAGAGATAGCATGGATGTGGGGAGTCTGCCTTGCATGCAGAAGGTCGGTGGTTCAAATCCCAGCATCCCATATGGTCCCCCGAGCCTGCTGGGAGCAATTTCTGAGCATAAAACCAGGAGTAACCCCTGAGCGCTGCCAGGTGTGACCCAAAACCCAAAAAAATAAAGTTAAAAAAAGTTTCCAGTCCCCTGATTTCTGTTGTATCACAAATAGAGGTGAGTTCCATTCAGAAAAAGCGATTTTTATATGTCCTAATTTTAACTGTTCATCTACTACTTGCTTCAGGACTTCTAACTCACTTGCATTGTGGGGCCACAGACCTGTCCATACCGGATCATTAGATCTCCATTCTATCTTTATTAGTGATGTATCTTTAATGGTAGTGGCCCCTAGTAAAATTTTTGAGTCTCTAAACCAGTGGGCAATCTGGGGTCTCCAGGAGCAGGAGGATATAAAATTCTGCACACCACTCACTACTTATGCAAGGCATGTCCCCACAAAGTGTAAGGAATTGGGCCACTTGTGATTGAATTATAGCCTGCTGTTCTTCAGGGCCTTTGCATACCATGAACCTGTCACTTTGCTATGAAGATTCCAAAACCTCGCCTATTCCCTTTCCTTTAAAGGCATATTCTTTATGGAATTTTTTTGAAGAGGCCAGTCTGGGGACAATCCTTCAGAGAAATCACTGTAACCTGCACTCCAGAAGTCAAAAGGCCTTTGAATTTCCTGCCCTAAATTTCAAGGGTTAGCATAGGATTTTCTTCCTTTAGTTTGGTTATTAGGGCTATCAAAGTGTTAGTATATTTTCTGGGGTTAGTACCACCAAAATCACCTATCCATATTACTTCTGATTTCCAGGCATGATACAGGGTAATAACAATAGCTGAGCAATAGCTTCTCCTTCTCTGAATGTCCAGGATACTGACACCTTTAGGACCACAATAAGCTCAGCAAGAGAGTCTGAGTCTATTATTCCCAGATGAATAGTTATGCGATTATGCTTTTGACAGTCAAAACTACTTCCTATAATCAAACTGATTGTGTCTGGTGTGATGGGTCCTTTTATCCCAGTTCTCAACTTGTAAGGACATTAGTCAGGAGTGATGGTTATATTTTGAGAGCATGGATTACTGAGAGCTCCTCTTCTGGAAGTCGTCACGTTGAGATCATTTATGCAACAGTGTTTTCTTGGGCTATACCAGTAACCATAATTGTTGGTTAGAGGGGTCCCTGATTTTGAGGGGTCAGAGACTGGCCCCTTTGTCAGTTTCCCTGTATAGAAGGTTTTGGCCCCCCAAGGGAGCAGTATTGAAAAGCAATCTGCTGCACGGGGGGGGGGGGGGAAGGGAGGGGACTGGTGAACTTCTGACTTCCAGCATAATTAAGGACCCAAACTCCTCTCTGGGAGCCAAAAACTTCATCAGGAAACATGAGAACGGCATGGCTCCATGCTGTAGGCTTTTTGGCCAAGCTTAGGGGAAGATGCAGCCTCCAGCTGCCTCCCTCAGCCTTCTTTCTCCTTCCTCCCAGAACACAGGGTTATGCCTGGACGCCTGCCCAGGGTGCCAGCAAGGTGGGTTCCAGCGAGCAGTTTAAAGGGGACCTCAGGCTTCCCCCAACCCCCACCCTGCACTAGAGGTGTGGATTGGGGGAGGTGACTGGTGAATTTCCCTTTCCACTAATCCCCATTCTCAAACCACTTAAAATTTATATAGATTTATAGGCTATCATATACTTTAATCCACTTTGCATTATATAGCACAGATAGTTAAATAGGTTTTCATATGTGTTCATCTATGTTTAGAGTATACAGTATGTCTATGTTATATTATTCCCATCCTCCATTGGCTCACCACCTTACAATCTCATTTCTAGTCCTTTTTTCTCACACCCACCTTGTATTACTGCATATGTAACCATTTTTACCCTCACTCTTTGCTCATTATGAAGCAGATTATTATCCTTTCTCAAGTTAACTGCCAGCCAGCTCCCAAAATGAAAAAATAGACTCTCAGTCTGAGAAGAAACCAAAACTCTGTTCCTATCAATCTATTATCAATTGTCTCCTATCCTCCAATTCCTTTCACTGGGTACCTGTGCTTGCTACCATAATCATTTTTGGAGATGCCCTCACTCAAAGACATTTCCTGATACGGGTGTGCTGGGAGTTGTTTACAGACTCCAGATGGCCAAACCACAGTCCAAAGTGATGTCCCAAAAACAACATCCTTCCACCCTGACTATTTCTAAAACACAAAAGGGACATGTGTATTTCCTTTGTATATCTCAGATGTATTCCCTTAACATCGAGAACTCTATTTTGAATAGCCTCTTATATAGTGACAATTTTGCCTACTGGTTATTTTTGTTTATTTGTTTGTTTGCTTTCCCCTTTGAGATCTGTTCAATAAGCAATGCTGGTAGAATATCTCTGTATAGAATTCATATTAGAACCAAGTTAAGGGGAGTGTTGAATTTGATCCCTCAGCCCCCAGATGCACCAACAATACCCTGTGGCATTGTTTCTCTTTTGTATAGGGACATTAAAATGGGAAAATAATACATATTCAAACAAGTTCTTATCTAATAAAGATAGTAGCACAAATTTTTTAATGCAGTTAGGGCTTATACCCTGAACATTGGCATAATGACTTGGCTTATGCCTCAAAAAAATGGGCATTGCCCATAAACCCCTGAACATCTATGGAAACAACCACAATTGTCTATAACATTACAGGATGCAAACCTCTACCAGGGAAGACCCTAACACTGCTCTGGCATTGACTTACTCCAAAGAGTGCTCTCCACACCCTGACAACTTAGCAACAATCTGCTTGCAGGGCAGGTTTCTCCGCATCTAATGGTGAGGTGAAACTAGAGGATGCTCCACATCAGATTGACTTCGATGAAGGAAATGCACAGAATCCAGAATCTTTAAATACATGAATCTGACACCAACAGCAGCTAAAGTGCGAAAAAAGTTTCACCGGGACCATGGAGAATGACTCAGGGGTTGGACAGACTGGTATGCCTGGAGCCCAGAGTCGATCTTATGCTAATAAATTTTTGGGGTGAGGCCTTCTTGTAATCAGGTCAAAAATTTTTTCCATTTCCCCATACTTTTCTGGGCCTATGCAAACAACGGCGATCGCCACTTCCACACCTTTACTACTGTATTTTATTTAACACTTATCCTTTAAGAAAGAAAAAAAAACAGCTTACTGAACTTAAAAAAATAACTGTAGTAGAATGCCTGTTTTGAATACAGGCAGGGTATGGGAAGGAGGGAGAAGGGGCATTTAGGGTGGGGATGTTGCACTGGTGAAGGGGTGGTGGTGTTCTATTTGTGACTGAAACCCAACCATAATCATGTTTGTAATCATGGTGCTTAAATTAAAAAATTAAAAAAAAAGTAAAGAAAAGCAATCTGCAATTTTATGCCAATATCTAGTCTTTCCTCAATGGAAACAGCAGATTTGAGTTCACAGGGTTGTGTTTTGACCTTTCCCCTAGTATCTTGCAATACGATGTAAAGGTATAAAACAATCTTTACCAGTGAAATCATTCTCCACATCTGGGGCAATGCCCTGGGATTGTTCCCCTGGAATTTACTTCATAGTTGTAAATGTCATCATGGGGTTGTGGGGAAAAGGGACAGAGGGGTTACAAACAAACACCTACATGTCTGTTTTTTGTTTTGGGTCACACCTGACAGCACTCAGGGGTTACTCCTGGCTCTATACTCAGAAATTGCCCTTGGCAGGCACAGGGGACCATATAGGATGCCAGGATTTGAACCACTGTCCTTCTGCATGAAAGGCAAATGCCTTACTTCCATGCTATTTCTCCGGCCCCACACCTACATGTCTGAAGGTAGATCCATTAGATCTTTTAACTCCCTGATGGACCACAAAATCATCTGGCTGTTTCATTAGTGTTTTCAAAAGTTAAAGATTGATGGCCTGGAGAGATAGCACAGCGGCGTTTGCCTTGCAAGCAGCCGATCCAGAACCAAAGGTGGTTGGTTCAAATCCCGATGTCCCATATGGTCCCCCGTGCCTGCCAGGAGCTATTTATGAGCAGACAGCCAGGAGTAAACCCTGAGCAATGCCAGGTGTGGCCCAAAAACCAAAAAAGAAAAAAGTTAAAGATTGCTCAATAATCTTTTGGGGCAGTCTGATTTTTCTTTTGTCATTTAAGATCATCGTGTAGCCTCCCTATAAATTTTGTATAGGGCTCAGGGCTACCCTGGGTTATTTAGATGTAACTTCAGGCATCAAAGCCATCAAAGCAATGCTCTTGACAATATCTAAAATACCGTGGGGGTAATTTGTATGTTTTTGTGCATTAGAAAACTAATTTTTCCCACCAGCAGCTCATATGATGTATGGACCCTGATACCACTTTTTTGGTATTATCTGGACTATAAATTCTTTGCCTTAACTTTCTCAGCATAAAACATTTCCCTTTGCACACGCTGAGGAGTACTCAAACATAGGTTAACAATTGTCTGAAAATTCTGAAGTGTCCAAGGTGCTTTTTCACACCAAAACTGAAGAAATGGGACACAAAATGCCAATATTGCCCATATTCAGAACATACTGTTGTATATTTGTTTATTCGATCCATATCTAAAGGTATATATGTTAGTTTATTCTCCTTATGAGAGGGATCTGAGTCTGGGTTATCAATACCAGTTTTCCTTTGTGGGGGAAGAGGAGTGGTAATTCAGTTTCTGACCCAATCTCAGATTGTATGGCATTTATCTCTCCATTACTAATGGAGGTAAGACAAGCCTGTGAACTTAGTATTTATGGTTGTGGGCTAGTATCAGAGATACATGATGATTACAACTTTCTAGCCCTTAGGCTTGAGTCAGATTTTCTGGCATAGCATGACAGATCATTGGTAAATTGCCAGTTTCTAAACCTTTTACTTGTGCCCAAGATCTTATAGGAAATATACCTTTTTTGTGGGGAGGGTATTGGATCACACCTGGCTTCACTCAGGGGTTACTCCTGGCTCTACGCTCATAAATCACTCCTGGCAGGCTCAGGGGACCATATGGGATGCCGGGATTTGCACCACTGTCCTTCTGCATGCAAGGCAAATGCTTTACCTCCATATTATCTCTCTGGCCCATCTTGGAGTATTTTTACAATAGGCTGTGTAGTGACCTCCATCCATTTCACCATAATAGTTTGAAACTGATGATAATTGTATTTCTTGTTTTTTAAATCAGTGGTGAACTGTCACATATTGAAGTCTTCTAGTTCACATAGGTCTGTAGTTTTTCATCCATTTGCCATTATAGGAAAAGCATTTCACATGTATTAAAAATACAGGTGATAATTTACAAGCTTTTTTTTTTTTTTGGTTTTTGGGTCACACCCAGCAGTGCTCAGGGGTTACTCCTGGCTGTCTGCTCAGAAATAGCTCCTGGCAGGCACGGGGGACCATATGGGACACCAGGATTTGAACCAACCACCTTAGGTCCTGGATCAGCTGCTTGCAAGGCAAACACCGCTGTGCTATCTCTCCGGGCCCTACAAACTTCTTTTCAACAACTCCCTCTTATTGCATTGATTGCCATGAATCTTATTATCGTTTCTTAACTCTTCTTTAAAAAATTAAGGCTATCTGATAGTATACATTAATCCATAGATGTCACAGGTAGGGATAAATGAGTAAATGTATCAAATACCCAAAATTCTTGGTGGCAGGTGAAGCATTGAAGTATGGATTTAAATTCGCCTTAAAAATGCAGAATAATTGATGCTTCAAACTGCTTGTGTTTCTGCCATGTTTGTTTTCCCTTTTTACTGTTCATATGGTGATCAGCCCTTCTCTCTAGAGCTCTGTTCTAATCCTGATGGAGTTCATCTCTGAGAAATATTAACGATTGTGTACAGCAAATTGGTCATTCAGCTTACCAATAGTCATCATATGTTGTTTCTTTCTCTTTGGGTCACACCCTGTGATGCTCCACAGTTACTCCTAGCTTTGCACTCAGCAATCGTTCCAGGTTCAGGGACTATATAAGATGCTGGGATCTGTCTTGAGTTGGCCGTGTGCAAGGCAAATGCTCTACCACTGTGCTATCGCTCTGGTCCACCAATAATCATCTTAAAATCTTTAGGATTGATATATCTATGATTCTATCCAACAAGGTTTTGATAATTTTGCTAAATTCTTCAGTAGTTTGTCTTTATCTCCCAAAAAATTTAATCTGTTAATGTCCTTCTTATAGTAGTTCTGATGAAAATAATCTTTCAAATTTGGAATATTTTATAGGCACTGTAGTATTAAGTTCATGTAGCAAGAGTTTCCTAAGTTTTCCTAAGTCCAGTGAGAGCAGGACTCACTCTCATGTTATGCACTGAGGTTTGGGGACTGGCCATTCCAAAGCCTAACAGTGCTGGCCTCAGTGTAAGGTGTGAGTTCATTGTCACAGATACCTGTTGAGGTTTTAGCAAATCTTTCTTATCCTCTCAGTGGTCTGTGTTAGATCTGAGGGAAGTTTTTTAATATTAACATTCACAGGTGTCTGAGTGTTTTCATCTTTGAGAATCCAATTTCTTTTTTTTTTTTTTTTTTGGTTTTTGGGCCACACCCGGTAACGCTCAGGGGTTACTCCTGGCTATGCGCTCAGAAGTTGCTCCTGGCTTGGGGGACCATATGGGACACCGGGGGATCGAACCGCGGTCCGTCCAAGGCTAGCGCAGGGAAGGCAGGCACCTTACCTTTAGCACCACCGCCCGGCCCCGAGAATCCAATTTCTGACAAGGCATAGTGGAAGCCAGAATTTCTTGACAGGGTTGTCATCTGTGGAAATATATGAATATCCATTTTTCTTTAAAGAGGATATTACCAGAAATACATTTTTTTATTGATTTTTACCCAGATCAGTAAATCAATTGTGTTTTGCACCTGAGCACCCTTTTTTTTCTCTTTCAGAAAATTGTATTGGAGGAGCTAAAGAACATGCTAGCAAGCCATAGTAGCAGAATTGCACAGGGGGAGAATAACAAACTTGAAAGGCAATTACAAGGCTGCCTATATTTGTTTGTGCAAGACCCTCCATTTAAATATATTACTTTCCCCCACCTAATGCAATTTTTTTATTGAATATATTTTTTATTTAAGTAACATGATCATATTTGGGTTACAGTCATAACCAGAACACCCCCCTTCACCAGTGTAACATTACCACCTCCCCTCCCCCTCCCCTACTTATATTCGAGACAGGCATTCTATTACAGTAATTTGTTTTTAAATTCAGTAAGTTGTATTTTTTTCATTAAAGGATAAGAGTAATAAAATATACTAAAGGTATGATAGTGGCAATCGCCAATTTTTGTATAGGTCCAGAAAAATGGAGAAAATGGAAAAAAAAAAGTCCTTGACTTGATTACAAAAAGGCCTCACCCCAGAAGTTTATTGGCATAAGACAGACTCTGGGTTCCAGGCATACCAGTCTATCCAACTCCAGTCATTCTCAAGGTCCCGGTGAAACTTTTGCACACTTTGGCTATAGTTGGTATCAGACTTTTATATTTAAAAACTCTGGATTCTGTGAATTTCTTTTGTCAATGTCAGGCTGATGTGGAGCATCCTCTAGTTTCAGCATATCATTAAATGCAGAGTGATCTGCACTGCATGCGGACTGTTGCTGAGTCGCCTGGGTGTTGGGAGTACTCTTTGGAGTAAGTCAATGCCAAAGCAGTGGTAGGTCTTCTCTGGTAGAGGCTTGGATCCTGGGAGTGTTAAAGACAATTGTGGTTGTTTCCATAGATCAGGTGTGTGTGGGTGATGCCCATTCTTCTGAGGCCTGAGGTAAATCATTATGCCAATGTTCAGGGTAAAAGGCCTAATTACATTACCAAATTTTTGTTCCCATTTCTATTAGATAAGAACTTGTTTGCATATGTATTATTTTCCCATTTTAATGTGCCTATGCAAAAGAGAAGCGATGCCACAAGATATTGTTGTTGCATCTGGGGGCCAACGAATAAAGTCTAACATTTCCCGTAACTTGGTATAAACGTGAAATCTATACAGAGTTACTCTTCTATCAGTTTTGCTTATAAAACAGATCTCACAGGGGGAAAATCGAACAATCAAATAACTAATCTAGTGGGCAAAATTGTCACTATATGAGGATATTTGAAAAGAGTTATAGATGTAAGAGAATACATCTGAGATATACAAAGAGATGCATGTGACCCTTTTATGTTTTAAAAAGAAAAAAAAAGAAAGAAAACAAGGGTATTTGAAGACAACAGGTGATAGTTGAGTTTGAGGCATGTTTTGCGGCATTACAGAACCCTATATTGTCCTTGAAGTAGGGGTTATGCTGAAGCTGATTCCGGTATCATGCAACAGTCCATAGTTTGATGGAAGCTTGAGGGGCCACCAAGCATGGGTCAATAGGCGTGTTGGTTGTAGTTGTTTGTATGGGCATGAGCTGAGGACCGAGAGGGTGTCATTCTATGAGAAGCTGGATGGTGGTGTTGGAGCAGAAGGTCAGTCTTGGTGTTTACCCAATCAGGAACTGAGGATAGGGAGGGTTGAATAAGGGGAAGATAATGGTTCAGGGTTTGGGTATGAGGAGGTAGGAGAGACAAAGGGGAGAGGGGAGAGGTAATACATAAACGACTAGACAATAAAGGTCAATTTGAGTGTTTTATCAGAATCTTGGGCATCCTGATTCTATTCCTAGGAACAGTTTTTGGATAATGCTTAAAAAGTACATTTTGAAAAATAGTATTACTAGCAAAAACAACAGGGGGTCGAATATACAAAAGGGAGGGGTTTCCCTCCTCCGCCTGCCCCCCAGGGCCCGACTTGCCAGGGCCGGCCATGAAGACCCACCTGGCGTGGGGGGGGTCCCAGTCTCCTGGACCAAGTGTTCAGCCCAGGAGATCTGTGGCCCACTGTCTGACCAGCGACCCCAACATACCAGAAAAACAGGGACGGCTTTCCTGGCATGTGTGCTCTGCTGGGTCCAACTGCAACTGAGCACCCTTTTTGAAGTGTCTCTCAGCAGTTGAAAGGACTTCCCTCAAGGTAAATTTAAGTAGTATAGTGTAGAGTTAAAGATAAAAGTTCTGGGGCCGGAGTGGTGGCACAAGCGTTAAGGTGTCTACCTTGCCCGCACTAGTCTAGGAAAGACTGCACTTTGAATCCCCAGGGTCCTATATGGTTTCCAAACCAAGAGCAATTTCTGAGCACATAGCCAGTAGTAACCCCTGAGCATCATCAGGTATGGTGAAAAAACAAACAAAAAACAAACAAAAAAGGATAAAATTTGTGTCTGGGACAAGCCTCTTTTCCTGTATTTTAATTGAGTTTTAAAGTTCTGTATGTCTTTTTAACTATACCTTGTCCTTGGGGATTGAAGGGAATGCCAGTGATATGTTTATTTTGCCATTCTGCAAATGAATTAAAAAGTTTTACTGGTGTAGGTGGGGCTATTTTCTGTCTTAGTGCAATATGGAATTCCCATCACAGAAAAATTTCAGTAAAAAGATACAAACTGTTTTAATTCTCTCTAAAGTCATAGGTATGGCCCATATAAAGCTAGAATAAGTGTCCACAACCACACGGAGATAGGGTTTCTTTTGAAAAATGTCTATATGAGTAGTATCCACTTGCCAAAGTTCATTTGTTTGTAATCACTGAGGGTTCTCTTGTGCAATTTGTTTTTTTTTTATCTAAAGGCGTGCAAATGATAAAAAATACTTTATAATTTGTCTGACTTGTCTCTGTGAAATATGATAGTTCACATGCAGGCGGCAGGCACTTGTATGTTCTTCAGAAGGTGTCTGAAATATAGTCATGCCAACTGATCTGCAATTTTATTCCCTTAAGCCTTAGTCCTGAAAGATCTGCATGGTTTCTTATGTTAGTGATGAATATCAGTTCTGAATGTTTCTGGAGAATGAGCTGTTATTTTTGAGTCAATACTGTATTATCTGGTTATTAGCATTGAGAGAAACTATAAGTAAAACAGGGAATAGTCCAACTACATAAGGTGAGTCACTTACAATGTTACATGGCCCTTGTATGTGGGAGAGCAAATAAATCAGGGTGTCAAGTTCCATCTTTTGAGCAGACTTGTAACTTGTACACTCTGTTTGTTGTATTCAGTGAAGAACCATAGATACCTGACTCTGCTCTCTGAAATCACTCCTGTCTGGTTTGGGGGAATCATATGGAATGCCATGGATAGGACCCTGGTTCGTTCCAGGTTGGCTACATGCAAGGCATATACCCTACCACTTTGATACCACCCTGGAATCCAAAATTGCATTTTTGGCAGGAGTGTTGAGCAGCATATTGGATCCCATCAAGTTAGCCAAGTTTTCTTTAACTGCTGCATTCACCACCACTATTGGTAGCCAGAGTTTAACAAATCAAAGAGAGGGACCGGAGAAATAGCATGGAGGTAAGGCGTTTGCCTTTCATGTAGAAGGATGGTGGTTCGAATCCCGGCATCCCATATGGTCCCCTGTGCCTGTCAGGGTCAATTTTTTGAGCATAGAGAGCCAAAAGTAAACCCAGAGCACTGCCAGGTGTGACCCAAAAACAAAAAAATCACAGAGGGTCTGGGTTGACTTCATTAAGGTACTTGTACTAATTAACCTAGAAAACATGAAAAAAAATGTAAAGGGAATTTACATGTGTATTTCAATAGGGACCCAAGTTGCAGTTCAGCCTGTAAGATAAACTGCACAGATGGAGTCAGGTTCTATTCCAGGAACCATATATGGTCCCACAGGCCTCACTAAGACAGAGTGACCCTGTGGTGGCCAGAGGTGAACTCTTCTCTCTAGATCCCTGATGCCTGCAATTTACCTCACTACTTTCAAGTTTGCAGAGCTAGAGCCTGAGGGCACCAGTTTCAAGTTCAAAAAATTTCAAGAAATTGATCATGATAGAGACCCTGATGTCACTATTCATGACCAGAGGCCTAAAGAACAGGCATTAGCTATTAATGCATTTCCAAACCAGAAAAGAGAAATTTCACACTTCTGGGCTTCAATCAGCTGTTCCCCATAGATGAGCTTCACAAGTTCTTGGAGAGATGGAAAAAGGGGAAGGTGCATTAATGGCCTGAGACAGGAAGTTCCACTAGGAAAGAACCAAATTTCATTTGCAAACACCACCCACCTACTAGGACCAGACTACAACATATTTCAATAAAATAATTGTACTCAGAGTCACCCCATCTCAGATATCCATAATATTTCATTGGTCATTATTGTTTTAATTCATTTTTTGTCTTTACACATTTATCATTCCTGTTTTTCTTTTGGGCCACAGATGTTGAATTTTAGGTGACTCTAGATTCTGCACTCAGGAGAAGCAGTGACTGAACCTGGATGTTTTCCTGCAAGGCAAAAGCACTACCTCCTGAGTAAGAACCATAGGCTCATCTTCAACTCTGCTCCAACAACAACAAAGTTATCAGCATTGTTTGTTTTTGGGACAGACTTGGCTATGCTCAGGCTTTACTCCTGGCTCTGTGCTCAGAAATCTCTCCTGGCATTCTTGAAGGACTATATGGGATGCCAAGAATCAAACCCAGATCCGTTCCAGGTGGGCAGCATGCATGGCAAATGCTGTACCACTATGCTATCACTGTGGCCCCTGATCAGCATTAGAAAGAAAGCTGTTGAAGTCAGATCTCAAGATGGGGAATTCACTGATAAGGTTGAATCCTAGGCAAGTAGAGTACTCACAAGAAAACAATGGAAAAGTGATATTTATATTAGGGGAGAGTAGGCTGTAGACTCTGTCAAACAATCCAGGAGGTAGTCACAGAGATTAAAACAGGGTGTTAGCTTCTGTTTTTAAAGAAGACAGGGTAGGGCCCAGAGAGATAGCACAGTGGTGTTTGCCTTGCAAGCAGCCGATCCAGGACCAAAGGTGGTTGGTTCAAATCCCGGTGTCCCATATGGTCCCCCGTGCCTACCAGGAGCTATTTCTTTGTACCTTTTTTTTTTTTTGGGCCACACCCAGCGGTGCTCAGGGGTTACTCCTGGCTGTCTGCTCAGAAATAGCTCCTGGCAGGCATGGGAGACCATATGGAACACTGGGATTTGAACCAACCACCTTTGGTCCTGAATCGGCTGCTTTCAAGGCAAACGCCACTGTGCTATCTCTCCGGGCCCTACCAGGAGTTATTTCTGAGCAGTCAGCCAGGAGTAACCCCTGAGCACCACCGGGTGTGGCCAAAAAACAAAAACAAAAACAAAAAAACAAAAACAAACAAACAAAAAAAAAAGAAGACAGGGTAATGGAATTAGGAAAAGCAAGGCGTGTGCTCTGGGTGTCAAAAACAATGTGTGTTAAAGGTTATTAGCTACATCTCCCACTTTTCTGTTTGTTAAACAACAATTGAAATGGTTTGTTAATTAAGAAAATAAGGTGGGGCCAGTGAGGTGGCACTAGAGGTAAGGTGTCTGCCTTGCAAGCGCTAGCCAAGGAAAGACTGCGGTTTGATCCCCCGGCGTCCCATATGGTCCCCCCCCCAAGCCAGGGGCAATTTCTGAACGCTTAGCCAGGAGTAACCCCTGTGCATCAAATGGGCGTGGCCCCAAAAACCAAAAAAGAAAAGAAAATAAGGAAATCTCTAGATAATTTATACTATATCAGCAATTTCGACACTATGTCATGCGTGCCAGCAATGACACAGGAAGGCCTTGCAGCTGGCACCTGGGAAGGTCCACAATTAAGATATGCAGCGAGGCAGAAGGCAAGTGTGCAGGTATCTGCTTTGCAGCTCACCCAGCAATAGGGCCAGACTGGCTATTGGGAGGACCGGGCATCCTTCTGTGCTGGTTACAGTTCTGTGAATGGATGTTTAGCCTGCCTGTTTTCCCCTTAGTAGCCTATGAACCAGGCAGTGTGTGAGCTTCACCCCGAGTCTGTCAGAGGAACTCAGTGAGGCTGTAGTGTGATTCCACATGTGACATCTGTAATCAGGAACAGTTCCTAGTGCTCCCATGCCAGAGATGTGAGGATATGGGGGATGTTAAGGTGTCTAATAATGTGCTCCTCTGTAAAAACCTCTGTATCTTTCATGGGGGACATGCTAAATTCAAGGAAATAAAAAAGCTGCTTATGATGATTGCATAGAGGAGTTCAGTAAGCTGAGAGGAGGGCTGGGCTCTCTGTGAACAACCAACACACTAATCCTCGGCGCTGGTCCTTATAAAAAACTCAAAAACGCTGGGCCCGGAGAGAAAGCACAGTGGCGTTTGCCTTGCAAGCAGCCGATCCAGGACCAAAGGGGGTTGGTTCGAATCCCGGTGTCCCATATGGTCCCCCGTGCCTGCCAGGAGCTATTTCTGAGCAGATAGCCAAGAGTAACCCCTGAGCACCGCCAGGTGTGACCCAACAACCAAAAACCAGAACCAAAACAAAAACCAAAACAAAAACAAAAAAAACTCAAAAACGCAAAAAACAGTAAAGTGTATATGTGACCCTTCACAGAAAACATCATAATAAAATAACAAAAGCTCCAACAATGAAAAATAAAAGTCCTTTTCCCATACACTCAGGTTACCTCTTATGTAGTCATTAATGCAATTAATCCAGTTTGCAGGTCATTTTATTTGGGGAAACACAGTCACTTCTTCAGTACATCAAGACTACAAATAAACCATCTCTTCTTAGTCCTCTGCTGCCACATAAACCTCCAGCTCTCTAAGGTTGCTGAGCTGCCTCTTGTTATCTGGATTATTCATTGTAAAAAGGAAGGTCCCGTGGTTTGGTTTTATTGATAAGCACTTGTCATTTATGTTTCAATTTTTTTTCATTTTTGTTTCATTACTTTTATAGAACATTAAAGTTCGAACATATCGCACAATTATCTTTCCTGTGCATCTTCCTTTAAATTACATTGTTTTCTGGAGGATCTTTGGGTGTTCATCGTTCCTTTGGGAGTTTTGTGTGGCAGCAGAGGATTAAGAAGAGATGTTTTAGTCGTAGTCTTTATGGATCTTCTTTCCCCCCACTCCATGTCTCATCTTCTCTCTCTCCCCTCCCTCATGTCACATCTTCCTGTGTATTGGCTGTTGCACCCCTTACTTATTAGTGGCTGGCCATGCTCTCAAGTGTGCTTCTGTATTTTAGCCCTGCCCTGGACTTCAATGGGCGGGGCCTGCATGATGTCATGTGATTGGCTGCTCAATCTAAAATACCCAGCCCTATTTTTTGTCCCAGTCCAGCCCTGCCTGAAAATGCGTTCCTTGAGGCTGCCTGAACTGCCACGGGGCTGTAGGAAGCAAAGTCTCACTCCCCGCCTCTGTACCCGCCCCGGTACTCGCCTATAGCCTAGAGTGTTCTTCTGTCACGTCCTCCCACCCTGGTGGGAGACTTGAGGAGAATAGGAGATGCGATCTGCATTCTACATCATTTATTATTAGGTAAACTTTTACTTTTCCCTTCCTGTGCTGCCAAAGTTTAATTGGACCAATAATATTAATGTTAATAATATTAACTGGGTTCCTGGGCTCCTTTTTAAAAACTATTAAATTATCTGGATATTTGTCTCAGTGTCCAGGTTAGGGTTGTACAAGTCCGGTTTTCACCTGGACAGTATATTTTTTGACCAAAAAGATATCTACAATTAGTAAAATTCTCCAATCACATATTTTTTATAGGGACGGATTTGTATACATCACTTCATTAGATTTTTTTATTTTAGAAATTTTATCTTTTTGTATACTCAAAGTCTTGAACAAAGAAAATGAGTACAGCAAAAAAAGCAAAAACAGATAGTGAAAGACCATTCCAAGAGGTCCGAACAGAGGCATATGGAGTGATTGAACACAGTGGGAAAGCATTGAGTATTATGTGTAATGAAACTGTTGGTCTTGCACATCAAGTGTCAAACATCACTTTGAGACCAACCATAATAGTGTTGCTGAACTTGGGTTAGCTCAAAGAAAAGAGTTTCTTGTAGAAAAATTAAAGAAATATCACTTCCAGTCTCTTAGTTACATGGTAAGCCCCTCTCTGATGGAGATTTTATCAAAAAGGCAATTTTGGCTGGGAGTAATTCACTCTTCTATGATTTCCAAAACAAGGATAAAATTGTGCAGCGCATCTCTGAAATGCGGCTAAGCAGAAATACTGCAAAAGATAGGGTTCTGCGAATGTTAGACAACAGCTTACTTGCAACTTACAAAACGCACCCTTCTACTCCATATGCTTGGATGAAAGTACAGATATTACTAACCATGCAAGACTAGCACTCAGTTTGTGTTATGCTACTGTTGACATCATGAGAGAAGAGCTGGTAAAACTGCTGCCTTTGCCTGGAAGAACACAAGGGATAGATATCCACAATGCTGTGGTGGAGGCTTTTTCATCACTAGACATAAGTCCAGAAAAAGTGGTTACAGTTACTAGTGATGGAGCACCTAGCATGGTGGGGCCAACATCCGGATTCATTTATTTCTTCGCTAAGGAAGCAAAACATCCACTGATTCAATTTCACTGCATAATACATGAAGAGGCTCTCTTTGCCAAAGAAAGCAGCAAAAAACTTGATGATGTCCTCAAAGATGTAACAAAAATGGTGAACCTCATCATGGCGCATGCTCTTAATTTTCAAGTATTTCAAGCCCTTGATGAGGTTCAGGCACAATATAACAATTTACTGATGTACAATATTGTCAGGTTGCTGAGCAGAGGATGAGTGTTATAGAGGTTTGTGGCCTTGAAAGTAGTTAGACTATTTATAAACGAAAAGGGGGAAGACCATCCTCAACTCATCAACATGGCCTGGCTTACCAACCTTATGTTCTTTACAGATTTTACTAACCATTTTAATGTACTAAACAAAAAATTACAATGCTTGGGAAAAACAGCAGAAAGCATTCTTAGTTACATCAAAGCTTTTTGAGAGAACATTGCATGTTTTTGAAAAAGATCTTGAGAGTGGACAGCTAAAATATTTTCCCAACCTAAAAATACATTTGGATAATTCTATAACATTTGTGGACAGTCATAAAAAAACACCAGGAAACCCACAAATCATATTGCACCATCGTAGCCAAAGCAAAGGAAAATTTTAGTAAAAGATTTTCTCAGTTTCATAAGATGGAGACAACCCTTTCATTTGTAACTTCCCCAGAAAAGTACATATTTGAAGATCTTGATCTTTCCTGCTTACAGTGGTTGAATATTCAAAATTTGGAAATGGAGCTACTGGAATTTCAAGAAAGCTCTATCTGGAAAAGTGAATTCAATGACTTGCGTGTGGCTCCTGAATGTATTGAGTGTGAAAGGGTGACACATGGAATCACTGCTAGCAGTTCTGAAAATGAAATCCTAAAAGCATGGAATTCTCTTCTAGACAATTTGAAGTCCAGGAAAGCACTTGGGATTGCTCTTCTTACTTTGTTTAGGTCATCCTATGCTTGTGAGAAGCTGTTTTTGGCTTTGAATCATATAAAATTTGACGCTAGAAACAGATTAACATATGCTGCTGCATGTGTTGCTCTGAAATTAATGCACTATGAGCCAAGGATTGACAAGTTATCAACATGCATGCAATAACAAAAATCATATTAATTTTTTCAGAGCATGCCCAATGCATATGTTTACATGAAGCAGTGTTTTCAGTTTGCATTTAAGACACTTTCTAAGTTATTTAAATATTATTTAAAGATGTTATTTTAAAAAGGGACTTTACATGGCCCTGTTGTATTACAATCTGGAATTTCCAATAAAAACGGTTGGTTTAATTGAAAGTTCTTTTGTTTTCTTTACATTGTATTATTAGATATAATATTAGAAATAATATTATTAGAAATTTAACTATTTTCAAATTTGATTGTAAATTTTACAAAAAAACATGTATAGACTCTTTGGGAATACAAACCAAGTCTTGACTCAGTTAACAGTTTTAAGAAGTTTATCTTTGGGCCTGGAGAGATAGCACAGCGGCGTTTGCCTTGCAAGCAGCTGATCCAGGACCAAAGGTGGTTGGTTCGAATCCCAGTGTCCCATATGGTCCCCCGTGCCTGCCAGGAACTATTTCTGAGCAGACAGCCAGGAGTAACCCCTGAGCACCGCCGGGTGTGGCCCAAAAACCAAAAAAAAAAAAAAAAGAAGTTTATCTTTGGGCCGGGCGGTAGCGCTAGAGGTAAGGTGCCTGCCTTGCCTGCGCTAGCCTTGGATGGACCTAGGTTCGATCTCCCGGTTTCCCATATGGTCCCCCAAGCCAGGAGCAACTTCTGAGCGCATAGCCAGGAGTAACCCCTGAGCATCACTGGGTGTGGCCCAAAAACCAAAAAAAAAAAAAGAAGTTTATCTTTTTTTTTTTTTACTCAGAATACATTTGACATGTTATGTGAATAATACATTTACAATATATTGTGTAACTGGGGCCAGAGACATACCATGAAGGTAAGGCGTTTGTCTTGCATTCAGAAGGACAGTGGTTCAAATCCTGGCATCCCATATGGTCCCCTGAGCCTGCCAGGAGTGATTTCTGAGCATAGAGCCAGGAGTAACTCCTGTGCATTACTGGGTGTGATCCACAAACCACCACACCATCAACAACAAATATATACACATATTATATATTATATAATATTATAAATTGCCAATACATTAAAATGAAAACCAAAGGATTGTGAATCAAATTGATTCTCTGACAATACAAAGATTCCAACCTTTAAAAATGATGTTACATAGTTCCGGCAACTTTATAAAGAATTTTTAGATACTAAAATCTTATTAATAAGGTTTAATTTATGTGCTGGCACTTTAAGGGAATTCTTTGGTTTTGTGCAGCGGTTTGGGCACTCAGGCTCAAAAAGGTTACCCATTACTGTACTATATTGTCTTCCCCAAGAGGCGGGAACCTCACATTAGAGTTTAGAGCACAGTGTTAATTGTTATTTTGCACAGGCAGTAAACTTGGTATACAAAATTTTAACCTAGATAAGATTGAGGGCCGGGTGGCTTTTCCCAGGAAACATCTTTTTTTTTTTTTTTTTTTTTTTTTTTTTTTTTTTTTTTGGTTTTTTTGGGTCACACCCGGCAGCGCCCAGGGGTTACTCCTGGCTTCATGCTCAGAAATCGCTCCTGGCAGGCTCGGGGGACCATATGGGACGCCGGGATTCGAACCGATGACCTTCTGCATGAAAGGCAAATGCCTTACCCTCCATGCTATCTCTCCGGCCCCCAGGAAACATCTTGACACACTTTTTCACTGCAGGCTTCAGGTCAGTCTTTGTATAACCCCACAGGATAATTCTTCATCCCCAGAACGTAACGATTTTGGAGTTCCTATATCTAATAAATGGGAACTCATCTCTTTCAGAAGATTTTTCCCATTTAACTGGGTCTATTCAAAAAAGGATAAAAGGATATTGCCACTAAGTATTATCGAGACTATGGCTAGTCTATAGTCCACTATCCCTGTAGTATCAACGTTGCTGCCCAATAAATACATATAAAGAAATACACATATTCTGCTTTTGTGTGTGGAATCAAGTCCAAGTCAATATCATTGTTTGTAAATAAATATATATCACAACATATACATATTCCACCATTTGTCTCCTGAATCAAACCCAAAGTAATAATGTTATTTCCAAGGAGAAATACACATTCCTCCCTCTCTGTTAGGAACACGTTGATGGTAGTATGATTAAAGAGGGCTAGATCAGCTATGGAGTAGTATGTTGGCTGAGAATAATAAGGATGGGATGGAAGTGTCAGTGATTCCCTGCAGCTGCTGGCTTAAGTCACAGGCCTTGATTATTCCTAAAGCCAGGACCTATTTAAACAGGCGATTTTGGCCATGAGTAGCAATCCAAGGGAATGAGAGAGGCTGAAATGGTACAAGGGGATGCAAATGAGTGTGTGTGGGGTGTTTCTCCAGGGTACAAAGGATGTTGAGCTATAGGGGCAAATGGGGTTCAGTAGGGAAAGCAACAAGTCCAGGACAAATGAGCATAGGAAAACTATACAAAAGGTTTTGCTGAATGACAATCAGAAGAGGGGAAATGTAGCAAAGCTATGTAAAACACAAAATGACATTATGTACAACACAGACCGTCATTAGCCCTTTATGTGTGTGGTCAGACACACACATAAGGAATTGATTGATCAACATGTTACAGCTATAAAATTGACCCATCTGGAATGGTAAATGGGTCAAAGTGCTTGAAAATAGAAAGCTGAAAAAGTTGAAGATTTTAGACTTGACTGTAACATGGTCATAGAACCATTATGAATACATCATACATAAACCAACAGCTTTTCCATATCCTGTCTTAAGCATACTAAAAAATCTTTTTTAAAAGATGCTAAGCTGGTGGAGGCCAGCTCTTGCCAGGTATGGGGTTCGGGGATGCCCCAGGCCTTAGGCCTTCTCCCTAGCTTGGAGGGTGCTGGGAGGCTTGGCAGGCCCTGAGCCATTCCCTTTTCTCCTCCACCTCCAGGCCTTCCCTGAGTGCCGCCACAGTGGCAAGAAGTGGGTGTCAGGTGGACTCAATAGGAGTCCTCAGGCTTCCCCCTTCTCCTACTCTAGGGGGGGAGGGGTTTGGGGAGAAGAGTGGGCAGATATCTGGCTACGGGCTCCCTCTTTCATTATGGAGGCCAGCTCTTGCCAGGTATGGGGTTTGGGGATGCCTCGGGTCTTAGGCCTTCTCCCTAGCTTGGGGGGTGCTGGGAGGCTTGGCAGGCCCCCAGCTGTTCCCCTCTTTCTCCCCTGGACTCCAGGCCTTCCCGGGATGCCAGCCCACATGGACTCTATAGCGATCCTCTAGCTTTCTCCCTCCCTCTCCCTACACTAGGGGGGAGGTGTATGGGGTGGCGGGCAGGCCGATGCAGCACTTGTTTGTGGGGAGCCAAGCTGATGGAACCTAGAACAAAAGGGTGTCTCAGAAGTCCCTGACCTTGTTACCCACATGACAAGAGGCACTCATGCCCTGAGGACAAAGGAAATAGCTAAACTCTAAAGTATATTCAAAGCAGCCCAAACACCCAGCCAGAGGATAGTTACCCATATAGAATAACTTGCCTTTGTGTTAGCAAAAGATTAATGTGTTTACAGCTGATGTTTTATTTATGCTTGCTGAGTAAAATTTATAAGATCCTGTTTGGTAACGTTTTACATGATTCATGCTTTCAGTACAAACAAGATAATGATTAGCATTTTACATGTGCTCAAGTCTGCCTCTTTACCCCTCCCTATTTCCTGCCCCCAGCTTATGCTAATAAGCGCTTGCAAGCTGTAATTGGTGGAAAATTGAATGATGTACTTGTAACACCCCCATGACATATTTTGCCTTTAAATGCCAGTCTCCCCGAGCAATAAATCCTTTTGAACAGCGTGAGTTGTCTTAAGCCCTCTCCTTACTAACCTCTCAAGTTTACTTCACATATCGGCTCTGCTTGAGGGAACCCACTAATTACTAGCGACCTTTATTCCCACACCCCCGCTGGTCGGGGGTCCCCCATCAGGGGTCGCAAGTGGCGCGCATGTCGGAGCTCGAGTTACAGATCACTGATCGGACGGCAGAAGCAACGTGTCCGGATATAACTTGTAAGACGTCAGGTAAACCCGATTAGGGTGACGCAAAGTTAAGTCAGTCTAATACCTAGGTGAAAACTGCCATCCCATTATAGTCCCAGAGTAAGAATGGGGAGCAGCCCGAGTATAGGGGCGAAATTTATTAAAGGTATACAAGAGGAACTCAGAAGTAGAAATATAGAAGTTAAAAAGAGAGACTTGTTGAAATTTTTGTTGTATGTTAATAAAATTTGTCCCTGGTTTGCCATTACCTGCCCAAAAATAGTTTGCAGTACTTGGGATCTAGTCGGGGTGGAACTCACTGATTATTTTAGTACATATGGCAGTGAGTCTGAGAAAAAGATTAAACAGCAATATTGGGATTTGCTCAAAAGCATTCTTGTTAAATCTGATTTTGACCCTGAGAGCTTGCAGATTGTGAAAAATGCACAGGAGCACTTAAAAATTGTTCCCGTGCTGGCTCCCAAGCCAGCTCTTTTGTTAATCTTTCCAAAGGAAACTCAAACAGAGACCCAAACTTCTCTCTCCCACCCCTCCTCTCTTACTGAAAAAAATGTGCTCTCCTGCCACCAGCGTTTACCCCTCCCTTCGCTGTCGCCTCAGCTCCCCCTGAAAATCCTCCTAACCCTATGACTCCTCTCTGTTTCCTGTGCCCCCCAAAATTACGAGGCAACAAACTGTTGCTAACTCTATAGAAAAACAGAAACTTTATTTAGAAAAACAGCTACAAAAACTTAAAGGTATTGAGGAACTTAAACAGCAAATTGCCTGGCTTCAAGCCACTGATACAGCTCCCAGATTTCAGCTTCCTCTTTTTTGGCCCCGAGCCTGAGGAGGAAGATCTAACCCCCCCCCCAGAGACCGCCACCGGAGGTCGCCCGCCGCCCCCTCACCAGACAGGCAGCTCACAAAAATCAGGCAGCCCACAAAAATCCCAATCCAGACGCCATTGAAGAGGAGACCCCCAGCCCCCTGCTGAGCACAATGATGGTGCTCCGGCTCAGAGTCCTGATCAGAAATCTGGAAAGTGGCATCTCTTGCATATTCTCAAAGCAATTAATAAAACCATGATCCCCATGGGTGCTTTTGCAACCCGGACTTCCCTCCTCGGTTGACATTCCCTTTAATTCCAATAAATTAGTAATTGATCTTAAAAGATCGCTTTTTTTTATATACCAGCTTCTGCAAACCAGAATACCTCTGTCTCATGTTTCCCGTTACCTCTAACAGGGCTCTTTTTCACCTACATCTGGTAGTTATTTGATATGTAGATTCTAGGGCCCAGTACCATTGTGTTGTCCCTCCTGAGGATCCTCTGCCCTTTATTTCCCTGAAAATACTTTGCATACCAGAGTTGTGCCTAAATATATATATATATATATATATATATATATTTAATTTTATAAGTAATAATATAAAAGTAACTAAATTTTATAAGCAGGTTGACAACAAGTATCAAATATAATTTTGGTCTTAAGTTCTAGGTGTGAAAATGCATCAGATGTCTTTAACTATATTTTATAATAATCTAAACATTTTGTTAATTTGGTATATAATATTTTTTTTTTTTGGTTTTTGGGCCACACCCGGTGTTGCTCAGGGGTTACTCCTGGCTGTCTGCTCAGAAATAGCTCCTGGCAGGCACGGGGGACCATATGGGACACCGGGATTCGAACCAACCACCTTTGGTCCTGGATCGGCTGCTTGCAAGGCAAACACCGCTGTGCTATCTCTCCGGGCCCGGTATATAATATTTTTTACAAATTATTCACTTAAAGTTTTCAAAGTAGGAACAGTTGTTTGTTTCTTTTTTAAAGTCAGTTTTTCATACCTTTAATAATCATAGTTCATGCTCTTGTGTTTAATCATAAAAATTTTAACACTTTATTGCAGCTGTCTTACTGTTCTACTGTAAAGCTAATTTAAAGAAAACCTGTTCATTTACAGCAAATGATATCATACTTCAGAGTGGAGACTCATTCTACAGTGCTCATTAACCATTTTACTTAATTTTTTTTAACTGCTTACTAACCATTTTACTTAATGTTTTAAACTTCAAATTAGCATTGTTTTAAAAATGTTTTGTGCTAAATCTAAACCTTAAAACTTTTATTTTCAGCAAAGTTCCACTCCATCTACATCAAGTACTTCTAAAAACTAAAAGTTTTTCTACAAAATTTTTTTCTTACAAACATGCTGGCTACATATTTAAAAGCGCTTGTCCAATTTTACCTGGGTCAATTTTTCTAATGTAAGTTTTTTTTTATAATTTTTTTATTTTGAATTATGAGAACATCTAATGTAAGTTTTGAATCAATCCTTTTGTCTGTTCATGTGTGTGTTGTGAATGAAAGTGGCCACTAGTATACAATGTTGTGTTTAGTGTTGTTTGGTTTTGTCTGTTTATTTGTTATCTCTACACTTCATGATAAATACAATTTTCAAAGCCTTATCCATTTTTAAAATTTCAATCAATTTTTTCCATCCTGGTTCAGTCTGGTCAGTTGTCAGACTGGCATCCTGCAACTAAAAATCATGTGTTAAAAATTATGTGTTAAGTTAGCTTTGTCCTTCTGACAACATGGCAAAAGGTGTAGGGGATGGTAAACCCCAGATTTCTCAATGGCCATCAGGGATAACTTTTCCCTGGAGATTTTCTGGACTTTGCAATCACCCAGCTTTCCTGCTATGTGTAAGTTAGGGCCAAAAGAATATGAATATGGGGCTAGAAAAAATAGCATCTAGCTTTAAGATAATAACTAAGAAGTTTAAGAAAAATCATTTAGATTCAGTTTAAAAGTTTTTTAAAAATTGGCGATTGTTAATTATAATTTTTTTTGAATGCTGAAGTCTGACAGTCAGGAAACATTCCCGTGGTATTCGAAAATAATTTGTGTAATGTAAATTGCTAGTGTCTTCTGCCTGTAAACCCAGGCCAGAAGACTAAGTAAATTCCTATTTTTTATATAAAGAATTAAATTAATGGAAAATTTTATTGTAAAAAAACCCCCAAATAACCATTTTGCCTCCTACCAAGCAGTTTCCTTATAGACCTCCTGCAGCCTCCCGCAGTCCTGTCTTCATCCACCTCAAAAGAGCCTGTCACCCCTCCTGCCACCTCTGTGTTACCACCCAACATTCCAGTCCGTCAGCCCACCATTCCTGCCGGACTTGTTTCTGACTGACTCTGCCTAAGAATGCTGGATTTGATACTCTGCCTGGCAGCCCTTGATGCCCACTGCCACCAACAACCTCAGTCGCACCAAGGCTTAACTTTAACACAGGTCAGGGGCGTGGGACTTTGCTTACTCGGACCATATATGCGCCCCCCTGTTCAACTTTCAGACATTTGCAATCAAACCATTGTGGTTAACAACTCTTCCATCTTCATTAAATCCCCCAACTCCACTTATTTTGTTTGCTCCACTGGACTTTCTCCCCATATTGTTACTGAAATGTTTCTTGTTTATCATGACTATTATGTTTTAGCTTTGTTAATGTCTAGATTAACCATCAAACCTGTTGGTCCAGTTTCCACCTCAAACCTCATCCTGCAGATGGTCAATGCCCTTGCCCAGGCACTCTCCAGCACCAGCTATGAACACTGTTGGATCTGCTATTCATCTCAACTGCCCTTCTATGAAGTCATTGCCGTCTTTGGTGACCCTCTGCCTGTCTCCAACCCCTTCGCTTTGCGCTGCAGCCCCGAGTTTCACTTTGGCATCACCTTGGGACAGGTTGTGGGACTTGAACTCTGTCTTCTTTTGGTACCTAATATGCTTCCCCCTTTCCCCTTATTGTAATTTGTAATCAAACTCTTGTCGTTAATTCCTCCTTTCAGTTTATGATTGCCCCAATTTAATGTTTTTTTTTGCCTGTTCCACTGGTTTATCTCCCCCTTTGTTTCTTGAGTCAAAGGTCTACTGTATTTTGGTTGTTTTAATACCTAAATTGATTGTCAGACAAGAAACTGCTTTATTACCTCTTAAATATAACTCTACATCTCTCTCCTGCCACAGGAGGGAACCAGTCACTACTCTTACCTTTGCCTTATTGATAGGCCAGGGTGTTACTGGTGCGGGCACAGGAATTTATTAATTGGTTCATACTCAAGAATCTGTTAATGCCTTAAGTATAACGGTTGTTAGAAATGTTTACAAACTTAAAAGAAGCTTACACTACTTAGAGCACACTGTTGAATCCCTAGCAGAGATGGTGCAACAAAACCGCCGTGGTTTAGATCTGGCCTTTTTGAGGGAGGGGGGAATTTGTGTTGCCCTTAAAGAAGAACGTTGCTTTTTTAAGAATAAACTTGGCTTAGTTAAAGATAGCATTAGACGTGTGGAAGAAAGTCTAGAGGATAGAAATAGACAGAGGGATAAGATGAGTCCTGGTATCAAAATTGGTTCTCTACCTCATCCTGGCTGTCCAAGTTGCTGCCTAATTAGGTCCTTTCATTGGCTTTTTGCTGCTTATTTCCTTTGGCCCCTGGGCATTTCGTCGCCTCACAAGTTTTGTTAAGAACCAGGTTAATGAGGCTGCCAAACAGTTCAGTACAGGTTCACTATCAGCAGTTCTCTTAACATGACCCCAAAGGACATGAAGCTGTGAATAAACCCACGTTTCAACCTCTGAGCTTTAAGGAGTTTGAGTATCTGGCTAAACGCCCTCGCTCGCTCTGCTCCAGGCTGTGGAGATGCTTAAGACGGGGATAGCTCGGTGCCAGTGTCTGGGTGTAAACATGGCATTCCTAATATTTTGCGTGCAAAAACTTTTAATTTGGTCTCTTATTGCCATGTCCAGAACTGGAAGCCCACCAAAGTAACCTAAGAAGGCACTCCACCCATTTTGCTCCTTTTCTTTTATTATTACAGAGAAGGGGGAACTGTGGGGAGTCGAGCTGATGGAACCTAGAATAAAAGGGTGTCTCAGAAGTCCCTGACCTTGTTACCACATGACAAGAGGCACTCATGCCCTGAGGACAAAGGAAATAGCTAAACTCTAAAGTATATTCAAAGCAGCCCAAACACCCAGCCAGAGGATAGTTACCCATATAGAACAACTTGCCTTTGTGTTAGCAAAAGATTAATGTGTTTACAGCTGATGTTTTATTTATGCTTGCTGAGTAAAATGTATAAGATCCTGTTTGGTAACGTTTTACATGACTCATGCTTTCAGTAAAACAAGATAATGATTAGCATTTTACATGTGCTCAAGTCTGCCTCTTTACCCCTCCCTATTTCCTGCCCCCAGCTTATGCTAATAAGCGCTTGCAAGCTGTAATTGGTGGAAAATTGAGTGACGTACTTGTAACACCCCCATGACGTATTTTGCCTTTAAATGCCAGTCTCCCCGAGCAATAAATCCTTTTGAACAGCGTGAGTTGTCTTAAGCCCTCTCCTTACTAACCTCTCAAGTTTACTTCACATATCGGCTCTGCTTGAGTTAACCCACTAATTACTAGTGACCTTCATTCCCACACCCCCGCAGGTCAGGGGTCCTACATCGGGGGTCGCACTTGTTTATGTTGGGACAATCACTGACAATTTTTTCTCATTGGTCTCCATTTTAAAAACCGTGCGGGGGCTAGTATAATATATATAGGTAATATTATATGCATATATTTTATATATGCATAATATTAATCACCCTACACAGCCCATTTCTAGTCCTTTACTGCCTCAGTTCCAACTACTATTTCCCCCATTCACCCATTTTGCCTTCAATTGTGGGAGACTGCTCTAGCCTGCACAAAATGGGTGCCTTCAACCTTAGCCTCTGTCTCTGTGGAAAGTTCCACTGAGCTGTATACATGACCGTCAGCAGGTTCTTAGCCCATGAGCAAATAGGAAATCTTGCAACAAAAGATAGCCCTTGTGCTAACCACAGGGCCATGAGGCCAGGGACAAGATGTAGATAGTATTTCCTTATATGTCTCTGATTCCGGTCAAGTTAAAGATTGCTAGGATCAGCCATTGAGTTATGCCTTCCCCTTTACCCCTTCCCACCTCCTATGGGCTGTGCTTAACAAAGCACACTCTATCCTTTTTTCTTTTTGGTCAAATACCTGTAGTAAGCATATAATTGGTGAAAAGCTTGTTTGAATTGACCAATGCTTGTATGCCTCATAGGCTTAATGTTTAGTGCCTTTATTCATTTTTGGTTATGTGCCTATGCTTGGAATATAATTGGATAAGAGCTGGTTCAAAATGACCAATAGTTTTTGAGACATGCCTCCCTTTGTGTAAAAATATATAAGTGCTTACCCACCTTAATAAAATGGCCTTTGATCAGTAACAAGACTTGGGTCGTTCTTTCTAACCTCTACAGATTTTTTCACAGATATTTTGGATCGGGTCGGCCTCAGCGAATCCACGAATAAGTTGCGGCATTCATCCCCTTCACCCTGCTGGCCAGGGTCCCCAGAAAGCTGTATTCAATCCCGTACAGGTCAATCATAGAAAAAAATCTTACACTGAATTTAATACCCCACCCAACTACTTCAAAATTTCCCCTCTATTTTCTCTTTCCTTCTCTTTGTTATTTGTTAAATAAGGAAGTTTGTAGAAGTGTCCCTCCATTTAATGTTTATATTAGAACCAAGTCAATTGGATTGTTGGGCTTGTTCTAGTGTCCCCATAGGCACCAATCTTTTTTTTTTTTTTTTAGTTTTTGGGCCACCCCGTTTGATGCTCAGGGGCTATTCCTGGCTATGCGCTCAGAAATCACTCCTGGCTTGGGGGGACCATATGGGATGCCAGGGGATCGAACCGCAGTTCGTCCTACACTAGCGCTTGCAAGGCAAACACCTTACCTCTAGCGCCACCTTCCTGGCCCCCATAGGCACCAATCTTGACGTGTTGTATTGTTCTTCCTTTGCATAGGCACATTAAAATGAGAAATTATATACAAACATGTTCTTATCTAACAGAGATGGGAACACACAAATCTTGTAATGCAGTAGGACCTTGCACCCTGAATATTGTCATAAAGACCTGGCTCAAGCCTCAGAAGAATGGGCATTGTCCATTTACCCCTGAACAAGGGATGCCATCTACAAAACAACCATGGTTGTGTACTACATCACCTGAAAGTAATACTTTACCAGGGAAGACCTACCACTGCTCTGGCATACACCTATTCAATAGAAACTTTCCTTTAACACCCAGAGGACTTAACAACAACAATGACCTGCTTTCAGGACTGAGCTCTCTGTATCACTCTCTAATTGTGAGTGAAACTAAAGGATGCTCCTCATCATTCTGACTTTTATATAGGATATGGATATATTACAAGATCCTTGGCTACAGAAACCTGATACCAACAATAGTGACTATATGAAAATAAAAATGTATTGGCACTACAGACAATGACTTGGGTTGGATAACCTAAGATGCCTGGAGCCTAGAGTTGGTCTTATGCCAGAAAAATTCAGGGGTAAGGTCTTCTTGTATTTAGGCCAAGGCTTTTCCTTTACATGTCACCTATATTTTGCTGGGCCTATGCAAACAATTTCTTTGAAAAAATAAACAAGATTGATAGACCACAGGCAAACCTAACAAAGAAAGAGAGAGAGAAACTTGATAACTCGTATTAGGAATGAAAAAGAAGATATCACTACTGATATGGCAGAGATTCAAAGGGTAATCAGAAACTACTTTGAGAAACTCTACGCCACTAAAAATGAGAACCTGGAAGAAATGGATACATTCTTGGACTCTTATAATCTTTCACGGTTGAAGGAAGAGGATGTAGCATATCTAAACACCCCCATCACCATTGATGAAATTAAAATGGTAATCAAATGTCTGCCCAAAAACAAAAGCCCAGGCCCAGATGGATTCACTAATGAATTCTTTCAAACTTTCCAAGAGGAACCACTACTAATCATGGCAAGACTCTTTCATGAAATTGAACAAACGAAAATACTGCCAAATAGCTTTTATGAAGCCAACATCACCTTGATACCTAAACCAGACAGAGATGCTACGTAAAAAGAAAATTACACACCAATATCGCTGATGAATGCAGATGCAAAGATTCTCAACAAAATCCTGGAAAATAGGATTCAATGCCTCATTAAGAAGATCATCCACTACGATCAAGTAGATTTCATCCCAGGAATGCAAGGATGGTTTAACATCCGTAAATTTATCAACATAATACACAACATCAACAACAAGAAAAATAAAAATCACATGATTAGATCAATAGATGCAGAGAAAGCATTTGGTAAGGTCCAACACCCATTCTTGATCAAAACTCTCAGCAAGATGGGAATGGAAGGAACCTTTCTCAATATAGTTAAGGCCATCTACCACAAGCCAGTGGCAAATATTATCCTCAATGGAGAAAAACTAAAAGCCTTCCCTCTAAATTCTGGCACAAGACAAGGCTGTCCTCTCTTACCACTTCTATTCAGCATAGCACTGAAGTACTCGTTATAGCGATTATGCAAGAAAAATATATCAAGGGAATCCAGATAGGAAAGAAAGAAGTCAAGCTCTCGCTCTTTGCAGATGACATGATACTCTACTTAGAAAACCCTAAGGACTCTTTCCAAAAAGCTTCTAGAAATAATAGATTCATATAGCAATGTGGCAGGCTACAAAATTAACACACAAAAATCAATGGCCTTTCTATACACCAATTGTGACCCCCGGGACCTTGCCAGCAGGGTGGACTGAGGATTGCGAAGTAATTTATGGGTCACGAGCAGGATCCGACCTGAAAAGAAGAGGCTGGGAAAGAAATGGGCTCAAGACAAAAATCTCTGATCAAGAGCCGAATTTATGGGGGTATAAGTAGGCTTATATAGCATTACAGGATGAGGAAGTAAATTTCAGTATTTTTCCATGGTACCTATAGAAAAGTAGGGGGGTCGTGCAGGATGGACTTTCCAGTTTTACAACATACCCTTATATCGCACAAACATTCTTTCACAATGGTAGCTTAACAGGATGTGTGATCTTATCTTAGCAACTCGGGAGGTTTACTGGAATATCTTGTGATCTTTGCTAACTGAACTATGTGGCTGTTCTTTCCTTTAGGTCCATGGGAGAAGTGCCACAGTGGCAGCCTGTCAGGTACACAGGCCTTTGGTTTCTCAGGCATCAGAGACTCCATTTTGCTTTCTAAGTCTTATAGCTTCTAACAATTCCCCCGTTTCTCTAAAATAGACAAAAGAAGAGAATGGGTGGGGTACCTGTCTTAGGTTACTTGACGTGACTCCAGGTTTGGACATAACAAGGTAAATTCTGAATTGTTCTGGCCAGAGAAATGTATTAGTAGGTCATTTTTGCCCCCCAAACAGTGGCGCCAAGCTATCCTCGTCTTAAGCACTTCCACAGATGAGAGAGGAGTGACTTTTTGCATTTAACAATGTGCTCAAACTCCTTAAAGTCTAGGTGGTGAGATGCACCATCTCCTAGAGGATTGTATTCTAGAGAGCGGGGTTCATGCTGGGTGAGCTCTTGATAGTGGACTCTGACCGAGCATTTGGTAGTCTCATCAACCTGATTCTTAACAAAATTTGTAAGGCAGAGGAACACCCATGGACCAAAGGAAATGAGCAATATGCCAATGAATGGGCCTAACAAGCTAGGCAACAGAGTTGACAGCCATGGAGAAGTGGAAAACCAATTTTGATACCAAGACTCGCTTTGGTCTAGGTTTTTTTTTTATTTCTGCCAGGCTTTGTTCAACTCTTTTTATACTATTTCTAACTAACTCTGATTTATCTTTAAAAAAGCAACATTCTTCCTTTAGTGCTGCACAGACACCCCCCTCCCGAAGGAATGTGAGTTCTAGGCCTCTGTGGTTTTTCTGCACCATTTCTGCTAGGGAGCCAACAGTCTGGTCTAAGTAGTCTAAACCTCTTTTAAGTTCCTCAACATCTCTAATAACAGTTCTAGTTAAGGCATTAACAGATTCTTGAGTATGAACCAATGAATAAATTCCTGTGTCCGCACCAGCAACACCAAGACCTAATAATAATGCAAGGGTGAGGACAGTGACTGGTTTCCTCCTGTGGCGGGAGAGGGACAGTTATCTTTAAGGGGTAATAAATCAGTTTCTGATCTAAGAGTCAATTTAGGCATTAACACAACCAAAACACAGTAGTCCTTGGACTCAAGAAACAAATGTGAAACAATGTGGGGAGATAAATCAGTGGAATAGGCAAAAAACGTCAAATTGGGGGCAATTATAAACTGAAAGGAGGAATTATCAACAAGAGTTTGATTGCAAATTTCAATAAGGGGAATAGGGGGAAGCATATTGGGGCCCAAAAGGCAAAGTCCAATCCCAACCACTTGTCCCAAAGTCATGTTATGGCGTTAAGGCTCCATACCCCAGTGAAGTAGATCGGTGTTATTGGTGAAGAGGGGCATTCCGAAGGCAGCAATTCCCTCATAAAATGGTGGAATGGGCGAGTAGCAGATCCAACAATGCTCATAATTGGAGTTGGAAAGAGCCTGGGTGGAGGCATTGACCATCTGGAGAATGAAGTCTTCGGTGGAAACTGGGCCAGCAGGCAGGGTGGGTCTGAAGTCAGGAACAGCAGGGTCGGATGGACTGGTTGCCACAGGAATGGAGGCGGGAGCGGGTGGGTGGGGTGGGGGGGAAGGTTTGGGTAAGAATGAGCCACCACCAGAAGGGTGTAAAAAAGGATTGGGGCCGATGGCAACTGGTTTAAAAGAGGGGATTGTTTTTAAAAGCTTGATGGAAAAAATAAGCCTGATATGTATAGGCGCAGACCCCAATCAGCCCCCGGGAGCCTTCCCAATTAAACTGATGCCCTTGCGGAGTAAATTTGATACTGAGTGGGTTGCACCAGTGTTCGTGGCACAAGGGATTAAGAGCCACCAGTTCAGAGTTACGCTGCTTGCTTGGGGGGTCTTTTCTGTGGACTCTAATGAGATCCCAGGATGAGGAGGGATTTCAATAGGTGTCCCCTGTGGTCTCGCATCCCCACGCAGCACAATAATAGGCATCGGCATACCCACATTTATTGCTTAGGCCTCGGTCTCAATGAGACCCTGGGCAAACATAGATCGGTGCCACAGTCAGGTAAGTTCTAGCGGCAGCAATATAGCATCCAGGAACGGTGCTATATCTTAGGGAGGTATTCACCGGCCTGGTTTGGGGCATAAAACGATCCGGAGTGCCCCAGGCAAAGCTGGCTCCCAAGGCAAAGGTGCATAAATTAACTTGAAGATCAGGCCAAAGTGTGGAAGCTGCTATTTGTGAGGTGGAGTTGGCTATGTCTCCAGCTCCATTAATAATGAGCCAAGTATAATTATAAACTTGATATGGGGTGGTGGCTGCTGCCACTAAAAAAAAAGCAAAATCTTAAAAATCAAAAGAAGGAGCTGGTGGGGCGGCGGCTGCATCTTGCAAGGCAGGTTCAGTAGCTTTGGTTTCACTTCCAGCATTTTCAGCATCTGTAAGAGAGAGAGGAGAAGTCCTCAGGGATTTTTCCCTGGGTGGGTTATATAGGTTCACCAGTCTTTCTGGTAGCCACCAAGTCTCATTGGAGGCAGGGTTATGTACACAAGCATGGCCTTTGCCCCAAATAAGGACAGGATTAGGGCCTTTCCATTGACCTGTGTGTACATCCTTCCAAAGTACTTGTTTAAATTCTTCCTTGGTGGACGAATGCCACATGCAATCGGCAGCAGAGTGTCTTTGTGAGACCAAGGACAGGAAATTCAACATAAAGAGTGCATGGTTTAGTAAAAGCTGATGCTTTCCTTTGCGAGCATATAGGGTCTCACTTTCATAGGATAACTTGAAGAGGAGCATGTTTTTTTAAGGGTTTGATTTGCTATTTCCACAATGCCCTGTCCTTGAGGGTTTAGAGGAATTCCAGTCTTGTGGGTTATGCACATCTTTGAACAAAAATCTTTAAACTTAAGGCTTATGTATCCCAGTCCATTATCAGTTTTAATTAGGGATGGTTGCGGGATAATAGTTAAGCAGTGCATAATGTGAGCAATAACATCTTTGGTAGCTTCTCCTGTCTGTAATGAGACACAAATGGATCCACTAAATGTATGACAGTTACAAGAATATATTTGAGATTTCCAAAAGCATTGTGATGAGTAACATCCATCTGCCATAATTCTCCCGGGATTAAACCCTTGGGGTTAACTCCTGTGTGAGGCTCAGGCAGGAAAGAAACACAACACAGGCCTTACACAATTTTACAATGTCCCTTGCCTGGTCTTTGGTGATGTTAAACTTTAATTTTAAAGTCTGAGCATTAAGGTGGTGTAATTGATGAGCTTGTATGGCTTGTTCTAAAATGTCAATTTTTAATAGTGCTGGCATTATTTGGGTTGCCTGGTCGACAAGACTATTTCCTTCAGCCAGTGGTCCAGGGAGGAAGGTATGAGCTCTAATGTGTACAATAAAAAATGGATTGGTTCTCATTAAAATTAATTTTTGAATTCTAGCAAAGACTGGGGATGCATTTGAGTCAGGTTTAATAAAGGGAACGGTTTCCAAAACTGGAATGGAGGCAGCAATATAAGAGCTGTCTGTATACAAATTGAAGAGTTCAAACATTGTTTCAAAAACTTTTTCTACAGCTGCTAGTTCTACCAGCTGTGCAAACCTGTGTTATGTAGCAAATGTTGTTAGTTTTCCTTGTACACTAAGGGCTGCAGTTCCATTAGAGCTGCCATCAGTAAATATAAGAACTGCATTAGGAATGAGTTGTAACTTAGCTTAGGGAATACCACAGTATGCTTTTGTAAAAATTGTAGCAATTTGTTTGGGGGGAAATGGTTATCTATATCTCCTGAAAAACCTGCACAAAAATGGCCCATTCATCTTGGTTTAGAAGTAGCCGTTGCACCTCTTTTTTAGTATAAGGGATAATAATTTTAGCTGGATGGCATACAAACAATTTTAAAGCTTGCTCGCACCCTTGCTGTAGCAGAGAAATCACTAAATGTGGATATATGGCGAGGGTTTTGTCCGGGTTGCTGGGTAAATGTACCCAAAATAGTGGACCTTTCTGCCACAGAATGCCAGTGGGTGAAAATTTTGTGAATAGAATGAGCAAAATTAAAGGTTTTTCTGGATCAAAGTATGTAATAAATTGTTCTTGTATTGCTGTTTGGACCATGTCTATGGCCTTGCAGGCTTCCTGAGTTAATTTTCTAGGGCTGTTAGGGTCTGCTTCCCCTTTTACTATATCAAATAAAGGTTTTTTTTTTGTTTTTTTTTTTTGGTTTTTTTGGGCCACACCCGGTGACACTCAGAGGTTACTCCTGGCTATGCGCTCAGAAGTCGCTCCTGGCTTGGGGGACCATATGGGACACCGGGGGATCGAACCGCGGTCCGTCCAAGGCTAGCGCAGGTAAGGCAGGCACCTTACCTCCAGCGCAACCGCCCGGCCCCTCAAATAAAGGTTTGAGGTCTCCTGTAGTTAATTTTAAATATGGGTGCAGCCAGTTAATGTCCCCCAAAAGCTTCTGAAAATCATTGAGGGTTTTTAAAATACTAGTTCTAATTTGGACTTTTTGTGTTTTAACTTGGTTGGGGAGGAGTTCAAAGCCTAAGATCAGTTGCGGGGGTTGGAATTGTACTTTATCTGTAGAAATATTAAAACCTCTGTCCGCAAGCTGTGCTACTAATTGTTCTCCAAGGCTGATTAATTTTTGTTCATCTTGTCCAGCTAGAAGAATATCATTCATATAATGGATTATATAAGTGGAGGGATTGTTACTTCTAAAAGGGTCAATCGTCTGCACTACAAATTTCTGACACAAGGTTGGGCTGTTAGCCATGCCCTGAGGCAACACTTTCCATTGATATCTAGGATTGGGCCCCTTGCAGTTAATTGTTGGAAGGCTAAAGGCAAAACATTTGCAATCCTCTGGGTGAAGGGGTATAGAAAAGAAGCAGTCTTTTAAATCAATTATAATTTTGAAGCAGTTTTTGGGGATGGCTACTGGGGAGGGAAGCCCCGGTTGGAGGGCTCCCATAGGGACCATGGTTTTGTTTATTTCTCTAAGGTCATGTAACAACCTCCATTTTCCTGACTTCTTTTTAATAACAAAAATAGGTGTGTTCTAGGGAGAATTGGAGGGTTCTATGTGTCCAGCTGCCAACTGCTCCTGCACTAATTGTTGGGCAGCAGTGAGCTGTTCCAAGGAAAGCGGCCACTAGCCAACCCATACAGGAGTATCAGAGATCCAATTTATTTTGTCTGCTTGGGTAGCAGGAGGGTCAGAGGCCGCCATTAAAAAGTTGTATGATCAGGGATATATCCCAGCCTGTGTTGGTTCAATTTAGAGTTGGTTTTTATTGGATCAATCCTTCCTTGCAAAGATTTTCCCAATCCTTTGTGTAAGTCATATACTTGTGCTATCATTTGTTGTAGTACTTGAGAGTTTTGCATTTTATTAAATGAAGACCCATCTGTTCCATGAGATCTCTTCCCCATAAGTTAATGGGGAGGTTAGGTATTATGTATGGGGTTATGGTTCCCGTATCTCCTTCCATATCTACCCAGGTTAATGCTTGAGAGCTTAAAAGGACCTGTTTAACAGTGCATGCTACTCCAGAAACACTGTCTAAGGTTGTATGGGCTGGCCAGGAGTTGGGCCAAAATCAGGGACTCATACATGTAGTATCAGCCCCAGAGTCCAATAATCCAGTAAAGGATTGACCATTGATAGTAATAGTGAGTGGAGGTCTAATTTTACTAATGGATTTTATCCAAAAAACTTCAGAGGACCCAGGGGAGGAGGCACCTCTAGTAGCTGACAGTGCTGAAAGTGGTGTTAAGAGGGAGCAGGAGGGCTTGGGCTAGGCGTTGCCCTGTAAGTATTTGAATTGGGCCATAAGGAGCTGTGGCAAGGAGCATAATCTCTCCAGTATAATCATTATCCACAAGGGAAGATTGCACAAAAAGACCCTTTATAGTAGATGAAGCTCGCCCAATAATAAAGAAAAAACATATCAGGTGGTGGTGGGCCAAAGACTCCAGTTCCTATGACCACCACTCCATCTTCTGTTTTAATATTCTTGGGGAGGAGGCACAGAGGTCCAGTCCTGTGCTCTCTGGGGTGGCCCTGACAAAAGAGGTTGCTGTGGGGCGCAATTTAGTAGGTTTGACTGGTTTTGGGCAGGAGCCACAAAGGGCTGTGCTGTCTTGAATGTCTTGAAGGTCCCCGTTACAGTCTGCTTGTGATGTATAGGGCCCCAGGGCTGGGCCCTCCTCCCGTTTCCCTGAAGGGGCGAAAGGGGGTTCCCTGCAATATCTGTTTTAGATCAGCAGGAGGCTGCCTAATGCTTGCCTCTGCGACATCAGGGACAGAGGGAAGGTTTGGGCTCGGTGGTAGATGTGGCGAGCACTGGCAAGTGTTGGGCCAGGGGACAGCGTTTAACCCAATGTCCTATCTGTCCACATTTTCCTTTGGATTGCCCCTGAAAAGCTACGAGGGCTTTGGTGATCTTATAAGCAAAGGGATCTGCTTCATTGCATTAACTTGCTTATATTCTTGGATCGCCCTTGTTACAGGTCGATCCTCAGGGGCTGCACTGCCCTCTCCGGCATCACTGCTGGTGACTACTCCGCCTTGGCTCCTACTGCTGCTTATTCTTGTGGGGAAATCAGGACGTGGGTGGTAAACATAGGGAACTGTAGCTTGGGGCCCTCTTTGCCAGCATGAAGCTGTGAGATTTGTTCCTCCAATTCTCTAATGGCTTTTAGCTCCTGCAAGCATTTCTCCAACTCCTCCCTTTTTTTGTGTGTGTGTCATACCCAGCAGTGCTCAGGGGTTATTCCTGGCTGCAGGCTCAGAATTTGCTCCTGGCATGCACGGGGGACCATATGGGACGCTGGGATTTGAACCGATAACCTCCTGCATGAAAGGCAAACGCCTTACCTCCATGCTATCTCTCCGGCCCCTCCCTTTTTTGTTTTAAGTCAGCAGCAGTGGGCTGACGATTAAAATTTTTTGGAGGTTTGGGAATCAGAGATGCATTATAAGGTGGAGGGGCTGTTATAACAAGGAATTGATGATGATTATAGGACGCAGCTTCATCTTCTAGGGTTTGAATATCTTGGGGATCTAAAGTTTCATCAGTGGGGGGGCATTAGCAAGAATGGGGTAGAAACCTTTGGAATGGCTTTTGGAGTCCTAACGATTATCCAATAAGAGATTATTCGGAGATTCTTTTTTAGGGTCTATTTCTGTGACACTACTTGCTCTGGAATGGCTTCGCGATGCAGCCTCGATATGCGCCTCTATTTTTTGAATTATATCTTTTTTAGAGGGGTCAAAATTTGCGTCAGTAATTATTTGACCTAAAATATTTCAATAAAATTTCATAACATTTTTTTATCACTGTCTTTACCATATTTCTCAAAATATTCGGCCAATTCTTTTCCAATTTGATTCCAGGTACTGGGGACTACTTGAGGGCGTGTCATTACAAACCATGGACAAATATCATGCAAACACAGAAAAAATTTGACTAGATCCTTCTTTTTAATTTTTACATTCCTTTCAGCCTTTTTGATATTTTTTTTTACAGTCTTCCTCTTTACTTATAGTAGTCCCCATTTTTCTGGGACTATGGGACGGCTCAATTTAGTTGCAACTGTTAGGCTAACCTATCTGCACCAGCCCTAGCATATGTGAAAAAAGGGGGCTTACCGGTGTCTGACGATCAGGCTCTCGAGACGCACTCCCGCTTTGCCGTCCGGTCTGTATTCTGTGTTTCGTGCCCCACGTTTGGGCGCCACTTGCGACCCCCGGGACCCTGCCCACAGGGTGGACTGAGGATCGTGAAGTAATTCGTGGGTCATGAGCGGGATCCGACCTGAAAAGAAGAGGCTGGGAAAGAAATGGGCTCAAGACAAAAATCTCTGATCAAGAGCCGAATTTATGGGGGTATAAGTAGGCTTATATAGCATTACAGGATGAGGAAGTAAATTTCAGTATTTTTCCATGGTACCTATAGAAAAGTAGGGGGGTCGTGCAGGATGGACTTTCCAGTTTTACAACATACCCTTATATCGCACAAACATTCTTTCACAATGGTAGCTTAACAGGATGTGTGATCTTATCTTAGCAACTCGGGAGGTTTACTGGAATATCTTGTGATCTTTGCTAACTGAACTATGTGGCTGTTCTTTCCTTTAGGTCCATGGGAGAAGTGCCACAGTGGCAGCCTGTCAGGTACACAGTCTTTGGTTTCTCAGGCATCAGAGACTCCATTTTGCTCTCTAAATCTTATAGCTTCCAACAACCAATAATAATAAGGAAGAAATGGACATTAAGAAAACAACCCCATTTACAATAGTGCCACACAAACTCAAATATCTTGGAATCAACTTGACTAAAATGTGAAGGACCTATACAAAGAAAACTATAAAACTCTGCTCCAAGAAATAAGAGAGGACAAGCGGAAATGGAAACACATACCCTGCTCATGGATTAGCAGGATTAGCAGCATCAAAATAGCAATACTCCCCAAGGTATTATACAGATTTAATGTAATCCCTCTAAAGATACCCATGACATTCTTCAATGAAGTGGATCAAGAATTCATTTGGAACAATAAACACCCTAGAATAGCTAAAGCAATCATTGGGAAAAAGAATATGGGAGGAATTACTTTCCCCAACTTTAAACTTTACTACAAAGCAATAGTTATCTAAACAGCATGGTATTGGAATAAGGACAGGCCCTCAGATCATTGGAATAGGCTTGAATACTCAGAAAATGTTCCCCAGACATACAATCACCTAATTTTTGATAAAGGAGCAAGAAATCCTAAATGGAGCAAAGAAAGCCTCTTTAACAAGTGGTATTGGCAAAACTGGCTAGCCACTTGCAAAAAATTGAACTTAGACCCCCAGCTACCATCATGTAAATCCAAAAATGGATGAAAGACCTCGATATAGGACCCGAAACCATAAGATATATTGAACAACAAGTAGGTAAAACACTTCAGGACATTGAGACTAAAGGCATCTTCAAAGAGGAAACTGCACTCTCCAAACAAGTGAAAGCAGAGATTAACAGATGGGACTATATTAAACTGAGAAGCTTCTGCACCTCAAAAGAAATAGCGCCCAGGATAAAAGAGCCACCCACTGAGTGGGAGAAACTATTCACCTAATTCCCATCAGACAAGGGGCTAATCTCCAAAATATACAAGGCACTGACAGAAATTTGCAAGAAAAAACATCTAATCCCATCAAAATGGGGAGAAGAAGTGGACAGACACTTTGACAACGAAGAAATACAAATGGCTAAAAGACACATGAAAAAATGCTCCACATCACTAATCATCAGGGAGATGCAAATCAAAACAACTATGAGGTTCCACCTCACACCACAGAGAATGGCACACATCACAAAGAATGAGAATAAACAGTGTTGGCGGGAATGTGGAGAGAAAGGATGTCTTATCCACTGCTGGTGGAAATGCCGTCTAGTTCAACCTTTATGGAAAGCGACATGGAGATTGCTCCAAAAACTGGAAATCGAGCTCCCATCCGATCCAGCTATACCACTCCTAGTAATATACCCTAGGAACACAAAAATATAATACAGAAACCCCTTCCTTACACCTATATTCATTGCAGCACTATTTACCATAGCAAGACTCTGGAAACAACCAAGATGCCCTTCAACAGACGAATGGCTAAAGAAACTGTGGTATGGGGCTGGAAAGGTGGTGCTAGAGGTAAGGTGTCTGCCTTGCAAGTGCTAGCATAGAACAGACCATGGTTCGATCCCCCGGCATCCCATATGGTCCACCCCAAGTCAGGAGCGATTTCTGAGCTCATAGCCAGGAGTAACCCCTGAGTGTCAAACGGGTATGGCCCCCCCCCAAAAAAAAGAAAGAAAGAAACTGTGGTACATATACACAATGGAATATTATGCAGCTGTCAGGAGAGATGAAGTCATGAAATTTTCCTATACCTGGATGTACACAGAATCTATTATGCTGAGTGAAATAAGTCAGAGAGAGAGAAATGCAGAATCGTCTCACTCTAGTCCAGAATATGAACTTTCTTATGTAAGAAACCATTCAGTAGTAAACAAGGCCTTCCCACATTCCTGCAATCCAGGACTGTCTCATTAAAAGTTTATCTTAATTTTGTGGTCCTACACCCTATGGTCGGCAAAGGTAAATCCTGATTCTGTTATGGGGAATCCATAATTTTGATATTGTGAAACTCTACAAGATGTGTAGAATTGAACCCAGGCCAGAGGTTTGCAAGGTTAACACCATGAACACTCAGACCCTTCATACATCATTTTCATGTCTATGAAATGTTTGGACAGCTGTGGAGACCTTCCCACACTCCGTATTAACCACACATTTCTCTACAATATGCATTCTCTTATTTTTTTTTTTTTTTGGTTTTTGGGCCACACTCGGTGGTGCTCAGGAGTTACTCCTGGCTATCTACTCAGATATAGCTCCTGGCAGGCACATCTCTTATGTTTTTGAAGGCTTGAGTAGGAGTATAAGACTTCCCATTTAATGCTGTTCACTTGTAGAAACATTCATGTATGTAGTAAGGTTTGAGGATTGAGCGATGGTCTTCTCACACTCCTGACTTGAATAACTCTTCTCTATTGCATGAATTTTCATGTGCTAATAAGCTTTGAAGGTGGATCTAAGGCCTTTCCATACTCCTGACTTCTCCCCTGTAGGAGTATTAATGTGCCTAGTAAGCTGTGATGAATGTGAAAGTCTTCCCATAATCCTAACCTGAGTAAAACTCTCCTGTATAAAATTTAATGTGCAAAATAAGTTTTGAGGATTTAATTGAGGAATTCTCACACTCCTAACATGACTAGAGCTTCTAATTGGTATGAATTTACATGTGTCCAGAAAGGATTGAGGATTGAGTGTAGGCTTTTCCACACACCTGACCTGAATAAGGCTTCTCTCCATGAATTTTCCTGTGCCATAAAAGTGATAAGAATTCAGTGAAGGCCTTCCCACACTCCTGACATGAATAAGGCTTCTCTGCTCTATGAATTGTCATGTGTGCAGAAAGCCATGAGTGAAGGCCATTCCATATTCCCAACATAAATAGGCTTCTCTCCTGTGTAAAAGATGTTCTTTGGGAGTTGGATTGAGGTCTAGTTGTCCCAAAGTTCTCAAAAGAGAAAGGGATGTCCTATACCTCCTGTCCGGGGAGTACAGAAGATGGTAAGTTGATAATTGTCAAGAAACAATTAATCCACACAGAATCTTGAGGAAATAGCAGGCAAAAGAATTTACAATTCAAGCTGATCACCTACAAGCAAGTCGATCCAACAAATGAAGCCACAAGCCAAGATGACAGCCCCAGGTCAGCTCTCCTGCCTTCCATTTATTCAATTCCAAAATAAAAGCCCCCATCCAGCGGAGGGGAAAATACCAAGGAATTGAGATACAATACAAATGGGAAACAAATGGGGACCACTTCAACAGGCATAACTTTACTTAATACTCCAGTATGAATTTTCATGTGCTCAGAAAGTGATGATGAATGAGTAAAGGCCATCATACACTCCTAATAAGTAGGCTTCTCTCATGTGCCTGATGAGCATTGCGGATTGAGAAAAGGCCTTTGCACACTATTGACATACAGAAGATATCTCTCCTGTATGAACAGTCATGTGCCTATTAAGGTTTGAGGACCAAGTGAAGGCCTTGCCACACTCCTGACATGTATATGGCTTCTCTTCTGTATGAATATTCATGTGTCTAACAAGCAGTGAGGATCGAGAAAATTCATTTCCACACTCCTGACATGTATAAGGCTTCTCTCCTGTATGAATCGCCATGTGCCTAAGAACATCTGAGGATCGAATGAAGGCCTTCCCACACTCCTGACATGAATAAGCCTTCTCTCCTGTATGACTTTTCATATGCACATAAAGCGATGAGGACTGAGTGAAGGCTTTGCTGCACTCCTGACATGTATAATGCTTCTCTCCTTTATGACTATTCACGTGCCTAATAAACAATGAGGATTGAGAACAGGCCTTTCCACACTCCAGACACATATAAGGCTTCTCTCCCTATGAATTTTTATGTGCCTGATAAGTGATGAGGATTGAGAGAAGGCCTTTCCACACTCCGCACATGTATAAGGCTTCTCTCCAATATGAATAGTCAAGTGGGTAATAAGCCTGGAGGGTGTACTGAAGGCCTTTCCACACTCCTCACATGTATAAGGCTTCCTTCCTAAATGAGTATTCATGTGCCTAATAAACTTTGAGGACTGAGTGAAGGACTTTCCACAATCCTGACATGTATAAGGCTTTTCTACTGCCTGAATTTTCTTGGGTACAATCATGGAAGAAGAATTGAAGGCCATGCTATATTCAGGACAAATATGCCATTTGTTTTCTTTCTCAACTTCCTGAGGATCTTTTGGGTGTGCCCATTGACTCAGAGTGTATCCACTTTGCTGACTGTCAGTGGAATCTTGTGTAATAGGGGTATCTGAGGGTACATCACAGTGCCAAACACAGGGGAGGTCCCCCTCACATTGACTGCATGTGGGAGTTATCACTCCATGGAGAATGTGCTTGTGAGCCTCTCCAAGTGAGGGGCTCAGAGCAAACACTGTTGGTTGCTAGGCAGAAAGTGACTCAACTATGGGGTTCTGAATCCAGGGACTGGACGGAGCAGACTCAGGAGTGAGGTCACAAATAGACTGGGTCTCCACTGCGAGGACACTTTCCTCATTCTGGCCTCCAATTGGACAGGTGACCCCAGGGTCCTCATTCCTATCAAGATATAGGCAGGGCTGTTCCCTCGAGGCTGTGGCCCATAGCACAGAATCACGCATGACCCAGCAGGTGTTGCAGCTTTCCTATGGAACAGCACAGGGTTAGTCCAATAGCCTCTCCCCAAGTCTCCATGTTCAAAATCACCCTTCATGTGTGATAACTATCACACACAAACAAGTTTCTACATGTATGGATGTCTCTGGAGACAGATAGACAAGCAGCCAAGAAATAGGCTTAGGTAGGTAACAAATAGTCTGAACAGAGGAGCAGAAACTATTATTTCTGGACACTAAATGAGTAATTACCAGTCCCACAAGGGTGTCTTCTCAGTGGGGATTCTGTATTTAATCTGACATCTAGCCCTAGTCCAGAACTTATTTCTGACACTTTTTGCACGTTCTTCTATAGATCAGTTGATATGGAAAAATATAGTCAACAAACAAGCAAACATTTGTTCTGATTTTCATTTCATCTTCTTCACCATTTTTACTGGCTCTAATAATAAATATTGTACTTCCATAACATTCGGGCAAGTCTGAGGCTACTGTATCCTAATACTTTTTCTCCAATGCATGCCCCATTTTAAATTACATTTTCTCCCGCTTTTTGAGTCACATGAGGCAGCACTAAAGGGTTACTCCTGGATCTATGTTCATAAATCGCTCCTGGCAGGCTTGGGGGACCATATATGGAATGCCAGGATTCAAACCATGATCCTTCTGCATGCAAGGCAAATACCTACCTACCTCCATGCTATCTCTCTGGCCACTTAAATTACTTTTTAAGCATCTGGGCCAAACTAAGAAATGTTCAGTCTACTCCTGGGTCAGCACTCAAAACTCAGTTATAAATGGGAATATAGTTCAATGCTGAAGTGCATGCCTTGCATGTACAAGTCTTGGGTTTGATATACAATTCTGCAAAAATGGTTAAGATGTTATGCTTAACTCAAACTAGCACATACATCTAGAAAGATCTATGTACTTAAGTATGTATTGAGAATTACTTAAAAAAAGAAAAAATCAGTTTTCATGCTACTTTGATAACTCATGGGGGTGCCAGGGATTTGCTCTTTGGTGGCCTAGCGCAAAGCAAGCATACTTCCTACTGTACCAGCTCCATGACCCTGTCTTCTTTTCTCTATCTCTTTCTTTCTCCCTCTCTCTCTTTTTGGTTTTTGGGTCACACCCAGGAGCACTCAGGGGCTACTCCTGGCTCTGCACTCAGAAATCGCTCCTGGCAGGCTCGGGGGACCATATGGGATGCCAGGATTCAAACCACCGTCCTCCTGCACGCAAGGCAGAACCCTTACCTGCATGCTATCTCTCTGACCCCTTCTTTTCTCTTTTTGATTTTGAGGGCATACCCTGTGATGCTCAGAGAGTAAGTACTTCTAGCTCTGAGCATTGGGATCATAGTGGCAGTGCTGAAGTGATCTTTTGAGATATTGGGTATTGAACCCTAATTCCCCGTGCCCAATGTACAATCCTTCTTGAACGCTATGGTTCATTTATTATTTTCAGTAGTAAAATAAGCAAATTTTATGAATGTGGAAGAGCCAAAATTGTAAAACTTTCTCTACTTCACTACTTCAGTAAAAAAGCACAGAAGTGTAAATCTACCCTCAGGTAGCACCATTTTGAAACAAATATAAAACATATCCTTGTTTAAGCCTTCGCTACAGCTCAGTGTTAGACATATGAGCATATAACTTAAAGGCCAGGTGGGATCTTAGGCACAACAAAAGGAAATGGCTGTATCAGAATTTTAATACCTCATTACATCCAGAGCAGGAGGATACCAAGGAGGGTCTAGTCAGAAATCAATCCTTGGCATCTAATATGGGCCCAACCCCAGAGGAACTCCTTATTATCGCAGTTGTCACTCCAAAATAAAACAAAAGTCACTGTAGGCATATTCCTCCCAAACACCAATGAGTTTGCTTTTCATGGTTTTAAATCTTTACTGTATTATGGGGTCCCTCTAGGCAGTGATATTCTTTCCTCTGGCTTTGTGTTCCCTGATCACACCAAGGAGGCTTGTGGACGATGTACAGTACTGAATGAGACACATTTTCCATCTCCACTTACAATGAGAAAAGACCTTCCCTATAGGATACAGATCCAATGGACAATCAACCAGTAGAAACACTTGACCTATTAAATCAAAGTCACTGCAATTTCTTTGCTCTGAAAAATAATGTATGATTCGGGTAGACAAATCATTGAATGGATTTTGCCACTCACCTAGAAATAATGGGCAACTTCTCACACTGGGCTCCAGATCCTTCCAACGGTACAGAGACCACAGATGTGGTAAAAGGGCTGTTGTTATACGACTCAACTTGATAAGTCCTATGTGTTTGCACCACTGATATCCTGCCACTAAATATCTCGCTAATAAAAATGATTAGGAATTACAAATTTTACCATCTCACAGCTGTTTGGAGTTCCTATTCCACAATTAAATTGTAGAAAGGTGGAATCTGAAGAGTAGGTCTGCACACTAAAACCAAACCAAATATGTAATGTAAGAATCTGTTGACGAGGGGCCGGGCGGTGGCGCTGGAGGTAAGGTGCCTGCCTTGCCTGCGCTAGCCTAGGACGGACCGCGGTTCGATTCCCCCGGCGTCCCATATGGTCCCCCAAGAAACCAGGAGCAACTTCTGAGCGCATAGCCAGGAGTAACCCCTGAGCGTCAGAGGGTGTGGCCCAAAAACCAAAAAAAAAAAAAAAAAAGAATCTGTTGACGAACCAGAACAATGCAAAACATTGAGGTCGTTGGCCTTCCATACAGCTGATTCTGCATGGTTGAATCACTGATATACCTTATTCCCCCTTTTCCAAACTGGAGTAATTTCTTTTCTTTTCTTTTTTTGTTTAGGGGTCATACCTGGCAGCGCTCAGGGGTTACACCTGGCTCTACACTCAGAATTGCTCCTGCCAGGCTCGGGGGACCAAATGGGATGCCAGGATTCGAACCACCATCCTTCTACATGCAAGGCAAATGCCCTACCTCTATTCTATCTCTCCAGCCCCCAAACAGGAATCATTTCTGAGTACAAGGTCAGAAGTAACCCTTAACACTGCCAGCACTGACCCAAAAACCACAAAAAAATTGAATGGAATGCAAACTGTTCAAAGACCCACAGTCATGACAGTATCATGGGCTCATTCATCAATGGTTTTAATGTATAGGTAAAAAATTATTTTTAGTGGGCCAGAGAGAAGATACAGAAGTGAAGTTATTTCCTTGCATGTGGCTAACCCAACATCAAATCCTGGCATACTGTATGATTTCCATAGCCTGTAATACAGAAAAATGACTTGAATGAAACTTGGTTGAGTAGGCAACAAAGTGACTAGATATTGTTTTCTGGTACTAAATCATCTTCCATAATAGGGAAGTTAGATTAAGAGATCAAAATGAGGACCTTAAAGATGTTTGCATTAGGATGGTGCTGGGCTCACTTCTCTGTGGTTTAAATATACATATCAAAAATACATTTCTAGTGGAATAGAGATTTAGGACAGCCTAAAAGAGATTTACCTTGCAAGTTTTGAACCAAGTTAAATTTCTAAATTTACTACCCAAAGAATTGCCAGGAGTAATATCTGAGAATAGAGCTAAGTTAAGTAATCTATAAAGAGAGAGCACAGCAGTAGAGGGTTTGCCTTGCACAAGATCCCAGTACAGACTTGGGTCTATTCATGGCATCCCTTAAGTTCCTCCAGCCTTTCAGGAGCAATTTCTGAGCACAGAACTAGAAGTTTCCCCTGAGTGCTATTGGGTATGATGCATACCAAAAACAGAAAAACCAACCCCCCCCCCAAAAAAAAAACCAGACAAAATATTTCTTAGTATTCCTAAGACCTGGAATTTACTTGGCAGGAGGGGACCCAGGTTTGATCAAGTCCATCAAATATGGTTCTCTGAGTGCACCAGAAAGGTTTGAGAAGCACAGGCACCAGTGTGAGCACCAAGTACAACCAGCCAGGCGGTATCAAAAATAAGAGAATAAATAAGTTGGGGAATCACTGAAAAGGATCCAATGGCAAAGACAAGTATATGAAAACACAGAACAGAGGGGCGTCAAACTGCCCCTAGGAAGGGAATGACAACAAGGGGTTGTGTAGCTACCCTGAGAGCAAAGAAGGGTGATGAAGGCGCAGAACCACAGGACTAGCTATAAATATCAAAAGACAGGGAAGCAGAAAGAGGAAGGTCAAGACAGCCAAGCTCCAGAACATTGTGGGCCTTAGCATCAATAGCCATGAATTGGAGTGAAAGAACCCTCACACACCTTATCCAGGACACACTGCTGAGCACCCATATTCCAAATTGCCCAGGACACTATCACACACCTCCACAGGGACTGATCCTGGGGCTCTTCCCACACTCACCTCTAAACACACCTCTCTGCAGCCTCCCAAGGGTTTCTTCTTCCACCCAGGAGATCAGCGCAGGTTTCACCCTGAATTAACCTGTCCAGAGAAAAGTTTCATGGTTTAAAGACAGGGAAGGGGACAGCAACTCCCAACCCTTGTGTATGAGTCTAGGTTCCTGATGAAAGTAGCCAAATCACAGAACAGATAAATAAAAGAATCTCTGCTTTCCTTCTGCATATTGGTTATCACTCACATAAGACCAGTTTCAATGAAAGAATCCAACATATGGGGCCGGAGAGATAGCATGGACGTGGGGCATTTGCCTTGCATGCAGAAGGATGGTGGTTCAAATCCCGACGTCCCACGTGGTCCCTCAAGTCTGCCAGGGGCGATGATACTGTGGGGAAGCAATCAATCAAGTAGTGGCTCACAAAGGGCCAATGTGCACTGATCATTACACCCTCTGTAATTTCCTGAGCTGTTCTATAAGTGAGCACTGAGTGCAGAGCCAGAACTAACAGCAAACACTGCCAGGATGACAAGAGTGCAAAATTTCTTGAAATTAAGGGGCTGGTCCTGATTAACAATACAGCGGGTAGTGCTTTTGCCTTCTACTGTGATAGACCAGTGTTAGATTCATAGCTATTCATATGGTGCCCCAAGCGCAGCAGGAGTTTTTCTTAAGTTTCAAACCAGGAGTAATCCCTCACCATCAGTAGGTATGGCCTAAAAGCTCAAAATAAAAAAATGGGGGCTATACCAATCGCACAGTGGGGAAAGTGTTTACTTGGATGCAACAGACTGACTGGTTTCCACACCTAGTGGACTTTAAGGTTCAAGGGGAAGCTAGGAATAATTTGAGAGCTGCTGTGTCCCTCTTCCTGGCAAAAAAATAAATTGAGTTACTATACAACAGCCATAGTTTAGAGGAAGCTGGAAACCAGTTTGCCTGCTCAAAGCATTGCTACCTGAAACCAGATCTCAAAAAGAGATTGCTTTCCTGACAAGTAGAATGGTATATCTCAATCTTTACTTGTTGATGGCTCCAAACATGTATTTGGTCTAAATATGAATCTCTGTGGCCCACCAGGGACCCCGACCAGCAGGTAAAGCTGGGGACCAGGTCAGTAATTCGCAGTTCTCGAAGAGGAATCTGGCCTGAAATAGAAGAGGGTCTGGGAAATAAAGAGACTCGAAACGAAGGGTTCCGATCAGGAGGCCATTGAATAAAGGGAAAAATAGACCTTTTATAGACAATGCAAAGCAAAGAGAGTAGGGGCGAGGCACAATAGGAATGGCTGTAACTTTCCACGGGAACATCTTGATTTTCCAAGGTTAATAAGATTATCATCAGTCAAGAGATCCACATTATCTTTGAGCAACAAAATACAAAATCTAATCTCAGCTTGGGCCTTTTGACCCCTGTCTTTACAAGGACATCTTGGAGCCTAGTGACTCCCTAGCTCTAGGCTATTTCTATTTTTTGGGTCCAAGGGCAAAAAGGCCACATCTACTTGCATGCAGCTTGTCACTTAAGCACTTTGGCTCAGACTTTCAGAGACTCCATTTTGATTAGTGAGAGGGCTTTTTAATTATTCCAAACAGTCCCCAACAAATTCCCCCTTTTTTATTAATTCAAAGATGGGCGGAAACCCTGTCTTAGGCTGTCTGGTGGGCCCTCAGTGTCAGAACCCCAAAAGTAGCGGCTCAGGGAGTACGCAAGAAGGTTCTTGCATCAGTGCATGTAGGCTGGAGTGCCCTACCCCTAAGAGCCTGCACAAAGTTAAAGAATGAGGTGTGCTTCTGACTACTGGCACCAGGCTAATCCCGTCAAAGGCATTTCCACAGCCGTGTGAGGAAGGATTTCTTACGCTTAGCAAGCCGTTCCAGTTTCTCAAAATCCAGTTCTTCAGGGCGCTCTCCTTGCCCTCAGCAGTATCAGCAACGGGGGTGCTCATGAGGCTGGAGCTGCTGGTAGTGAATGCCCACAGATTTTTTTGATAGCCTCGTCAATATGGGTTTTTATAAAGCCAGTTAGTCGGTGAAATGCCCATGGACCAAAGGAAAAAGTAGCAAAAAGCCAATGAAAGGACCAAATTAGGCAGCAGCTTGGACAGCCAGGATGAGGTAGAGGACCAATTTTTATATCAGGACTCATCTTAATCCCTCTGTCTATTTCTATCCTCTAGACTTTCTTTTACAAGTCTAATGCTATCTTTAACTAAGCCAAGTTTATTTTAAAAAGGCAACATTCTACTATAAGGATGACACAAATTCCCCCCTCCCTCTAAAAAATGTCAAACTTAAACCACGGCAGTTTTTCTGCACTATCTCTGCTAGGGATTTAACAGTGCATTGAGTAGTGTAAACTTCTTTTAAGTTTGTAAACATTTCTAACAACAGTTATAAGGCATTAACAGGTTCTAGAGTATGAACCAATGAATAAATTTCTGTGCCCGCACCAATAACACTCAGGCCTATCAATAAAGCTAGGGTGAAGGCAGTGTATGATTTTATACTGCAGTGAGAGAGAGACACAAAGTTATATCTAAGAGGTAATAAAGCAATTTTTGGTCTAACAGTTTATTTTGGCATTAAAACAACCAAAACACAGTAGTCCTTGAACTAAAGAAACAAATGTGAAACAATGGGGGAGATAAACCAGCGAAACAGGCAAAAAACGTTAAATTGGGGGCGATTATGAACTGAAAGGAGGAATCAAAGGCAAGAATTTGATTACAATTTTCAATAATGGGAATAGGGAGAAGCATATTGGGTACCAAAAGGCAAAGTTCAAGTTCCACCACCTCTCCCAAGGTGATGCCGAAGTGAGGCTGGGGGCTGCAGCGCAGAGCGAAGGGGTCGGAGACAGGCAGGGGGTCGCCAAAGCAGAAGGGTGGTTGAGATGAATGGCAGATCTAGCACTGTTGGTAGGCGGGGTTGGTGATGGTGGAGGCATTTGACCATCTGTTTTAAAGTTAAGCCTTGGTGCGACGGAGGTTGTTGGTGGCAGTGGTGGGCATTAAGGGCAGCCAGGCAGAGTATCAAATTCAGCATTGTCCTTAGGCAGAGTCAGTCAGAAACAGGTTAGGCAGGAATGGTGGGCTAGCAGGAGGGGTGACAGGCTTTTCTGAAGTGGATGAAGACAGGACTGTGGGAGGCTGCAGGAGGTCTATAAGGAAACAGCTTGGCAGGAGGCAAATGGTTACTTGGGGGCCCTTTTTTACAATAAAATATTCCATAAATTTAATTTTTTATATAAAAATAGGAATTTACTTAGTCTTCTGGCCTGGGTTTACAGGCAGAAGACACTAGCAATTTACATTACACAAATTATTTTTGAATACCACGGGAATGTTATCTGACCTCTGTCAGACTTCAGCATAAAAAAATTTTATAATTAACAATTGCCAATTTTTTAAAAAACTTGTAAAGTGAACCTAAATGATTTTTCTTAAACTTCTTAATTATTATTTAAAAGCTAGATGCTATTCTCTAGCCACAAATCCATATTCTTTAGTCCTTAACTTATACATAGCAGGAAAGCTGGGTGATAGCAAAGTCCAGAAATTCTCCAGGGAAAAGTTATCTCTGATGGCCATTGAGAAATCTGGGGTTTACCATCCCCTACACTTTTTCCATGCTGTCAGGACAAAGCTAGCTTAACACATGATTTTTAGCAGGATGTCACAGTTTGTTAGATAACCAGACTGAGCCAGGTTAAAAAAATTAATTGAAATTTTAAAAATGGATAAGGCTTTAAAAATTATATTCGTCATGAAATGTAGAAATAACAAATAAACAGACAAAACAAAAGAACACTAAACACAACATTGTGGCCACTTTCATTCATCACAACACACACATGAACAGACAAAAGGATCCATTCAAAACTTGCATTAGAAAAATTGACAAGCACTTTTAAATATTTAGCCAGCATGTTTGTAAGAAAAAAATTTTTAATGTAGCTGGAGTGCAACTTTGCTGAAAATAAATTTTAAGGTTTAGCTTTAACACAAAACATTTTTAAAACAATCCTAATTTGAAGTTTAAAACATGAAGTAAAATGTAAGCAGTTAAAAATTTTTTTTGTTAAGTAAAATGGTTAATGAGCACTGTTGGAGTCTCCACTCTGAAGTATGATATCATTTGCTGTAAATGAACAGATTTTCTTTAAATTAGTTTAACAGGAAAACAGTAAGGCAGTTGCAAAAAGGTGTTAAAACTTTTAACAAACAACTGTTTCTACTTTGAAGACTTTAAGTGAATAATTTGTAAAAATTATATACCAAATTAACAAGATGTTTAGACATTATAAAATATAGTTAAAGACATCTGATGCATTTTTACACCTAGAACTTAAGACCAAAATTATATTTGACACTAGTTAATTTGCTTTTAAAATTTAGTTACTTTTATAATATTACTCATAAAATTAAATATATTTTTCATCAATACTAGATTTCTTTACTTTGACACAAATGTACAGATTTGTATAATGTGCTGACCTTTTGAATACACTTAAAAGGATAGGTGTTGTAATGCAAAGGTAAAGAACAATTTCTTTAGCACAAAATTAAAATTATGAAGCACACCTGGGTGTTAACTGTGCAATAAAATTAACTATATTATTTAAAAAGGTTAACCACATTATTTTTTACATAATTTTTTAAATACCTTAAAAATCAAAATAAATTTTCTAATAGAAATATAAAAGACTTAGATTTTAATACCTGTGTGTACGTTTAAATTTTTAAAGCACCAAAAGGTTTTTCTTTGGAGGTTGCCTTTTAAAATATTTTTGCAGGTTTCATTAGCATTTTCATAAGCAAGCTGCTTGAAAGGGGATTATTATAATCTGCAGAGCCCATAATCCTTTCTACCGTTTCCAGGAGCCTGCTAATGAATTTATTGTAGGGCTCCTGGGGGCCTTGCACTGTTTGAGCCAGCGGAATGGTGGCCTGTCCACTTTTAGGTATGGCTCTCCAAGCCCGGAGGGCAGCGGCATTGGCCTGAGCCAAACGAGCAGGGGAAAGCCTCTGTTGCTGTTCTCTAAGGGAGGCAAAGGTTCCCGTGCCGGTAAGCTGTTCATAGATCTGATTTGGGAGGGTAAAACCTCCATTGCCCAGGTTGGCCTGTTGCCTGCATTGGGCCAAAAAATCTGTCTCCCAAAGTATATAGTCGGAGCGTGGCAAGGTCGTGCTAGCAATTTCCTTCCATTCAGCAGGTAACAGTTCTCCCCCATCTCGGACTGTCTCAAGGCAAGAGAGGGTGTAGGGGGCATTATGGCCATAGGTATTTATGGCTTGAAAAAGGGTTTCTATAGGTTTGTGTTGGAGACGTTGATATCTCCTAATCTCTGCCATGTGGTTGCCCACTGAAGGTGCAGGTTCAGGGTTTTCAGGGACTTGTTGTGGCTCTTCCTGAATGTCCTCAAGGGACCTAGCTGAAGCCTGAGCCCTCTGGGCAGCCTGGGCTTTATCTAGGCTCTGTCTGCGAGTCACAACACCCATGCCCCTTTGTTGGGACCGGCCCCGATCTTCCGGCAAGTGGGGTATGGGAGGGGGCAGGGAGAGGGTAGGCAAGGTAACTCGCTCGGGCTGTTGATCAAAAAATACAGGGAACTGATATAAGTCATCAGAGGCTTGAAGCCGGGCAATTTGTTCCTCCAGACTTTTTATCTCCTTAAATTCTCTTAATTGTGCCTCTAGGTCGGCCTTACATTTTATGAGGTTAGAGGGGACAGTCTGCTGTGCTAGAACCTGTGGTGGATTAGGCAGGCGGTCTGCGCAATACGGAGGTGGGGAGGCGCAGGGAGGAAACCGGCCATGATCATAATGGGTGACTTCGTCCTGTAGGGACAGATTGTCTTCAGTATCTAAACTCTCCTCCTTAGAGGGTGCGCTGGCAATTATGGGGTAAAAGCCCTTGGAGGGTTCCAAGTCTAAATCTATAAGGCTTTCTGTTTTGGGAAAGGTGCTGCTGGCCCGAGATTGACTGCGGGAAGCCATTTCTACAACAGCTTCAGCCTTCTCAACAATGTCCTTGTTAATGAGGCTTTCCCCAAAAGAGTCTAATTCTGCTCCCGTAATAATTTTTCCAAGAATAGTCCAATAGAACTGCATAACCTTTCTATCTTTCTCTTTACCGTATTTGGTAAAGTATTGCAAAATCTCATCACCAATTTGTTTTCAAGTACTGGTAACTATTCGGGGTCTAGTGACTACAAACCATGGGCAAATATCATGGACACATATAAAAAACTTAATTAAGTCCTTTTTCTTCACCTTAACGTTTCTTTCACCCAGCTCTTTCTTGAGATCTTTAATAAAAACCTCTTCTTTAGATAAAGTAGCCCCCATTTTTCCGGGGCGATAGTCCCCAATTTCTGGGGTGATTGAACAGCGATGTTAGTGATCACTTAGTCTAACCTTCTTGCACCCTGCCCTTAATAGGGACTTACCGGCGACTTGTGGACAGGCTCCCGGGACTCGAGCCTTTGCCGTTCGGGCAGGTGTTCCGTTCTTCGAGCCCCGTGCTGGGCACCACTTGTGGCCCACCAGGGACCCCGACCAGCAGGTAAAGCTGGGGACCAAGTTAGTAATTCGCAGTTCTCGAAGAGGAATCCGGCCTGAAATAGAAGAGGGACTGGGAAATAAAGAGACTCGAAACAAAGGGTTCCGATCAGGAGGCCATTTAATAAAGGGAAAAATAGACCTTTTATAGACAGTGCAAAACAAAGAGAGTAGGGGCGAGGCACAATAGGAATGGCTGTAACTTTCCACGGGAACATCTTGATTTTCCAAGGTTAATAAGATTATCATCAGTCAAGAGCTCCACATTATCTTTGAGCAACAAAATACAAAATCTAATCTCAGCTTGGGCCTTTTGACCCCTGTCTTTACAAGGTCATCTTGGAGCCTAGTGACTCCCTAGCTCTAGGCTATTTCTATTTCTTTAGGTCCAAGGGCAAAAAGTTCACATCTACTTGCATGCAGCTTGTCACTTAAGCACTTTGGCTCAGACTTTCAGAGACTCCATTTTGATTAGTGAGAGGGCTTTTTAATTATTCCAAACAGTCCCCAACAAATCTCCCTTCTACTATGCGAAGTATGTATAGATTTGAGCATTTACCTCCCAATTAAATAATTTATATAGGAAAATGAGGCCCTTTATCTGGAAAACTTAGCATTAAGAAAAACATAAAATTAACTTTGTAATACTTGGGGCTAGAGAGAGCATGAAGGTAAGGCAATTGCCTTGCATGCAGAAGGATGGTGGTTTGAATTCTGGCATCCCACATGGTCCCCTGAGCTTTCCAAGGGCGATTTCTGAACTTAGAGCCAGGAAGAACCCCTGAGCACTGGCGGGTGTGATTCAAAACAAAAAATTAACTTTGTAATACTCAAAGTGAAGTTAGGCATTGAAAGGATGTTTTGTGTCTTTAAACAGCCTTCTCCCTCAGAACCCTAATAGGAACACCAGGCAGTTTGTTAATCCTTGAATTTACATCAGAATTGACACTCAGGGACTGACCTAGGAATAAAAACTTTGAGATGTTAAAATATGCCTTTTAAAAAATGCCTTTTCTATCCCAGGGAAGCATCTGTCTCAGAGACACCTCTCTGTCCACTTTAGTTGGAGCTTATCTTTCAGAAGGTTTGTAACCCACAATAAAGGCCTGTGATTTGTCTGTTGTGAAGAAACTTATAGATAAAACAGTATTACTAATAAGCTTTTGCTAACAAGAAGTACCATCGCTTTGACCTTACAAGGCAGGGTTGACTCCTGAGTACAGAGTCAGAGGGAAGACTGACTTCTGTTGGGTGTACCACAAAAGAAACCATCAAATGATGAAGTGCAGCCTAGATCACAGAGTAATTGGGAAATGTCTTTTGTAAATAGAAGCCTCAGCTTTGATCTGTCTACATTGCACCACCCAAAGAAAATCAAGAAGTGCTGATGCGGTGTGGCCCTAAACAACTGATGAACAACACTTAAGTGAAACGTTCTCGAATAAGTTTGACTTATTGGGAGTTGGCACGTTAGTACAGAGCAGCAGATCCAGATTTGATCACCAGCAACCAAAGCAATCACTGAACAATGCCAGAAGTAGTCCCTAAGCTCAGTGCCTATACTAAATTCTGAGCACTCCCAGGTGTGGTCAAGAGCTTCCAGAAACTTACAAAAATTGAATGGCGGCATTTAGGAAAATTGTGGCATGTACCTGCAGTAGTCAGGGCTGACTCCTAGCTCTATGCTCAGGGATAATCCCTGGAAGCGTATGAGATCAATGTGCAGACTGGATTAAAACTGATTCAGAGAGGTCAAGGAAAATACCCACATAATGAACTATCTCTCAGTTCTGTGGAATAACACTTAAAATTAAATATTTGGGGCCGAAGAGATAGCATGGAGGCAGGACATTTGCCTCGTATGCAGAATGTCATTGGTTTGAATCCCAGCACCCTATATGGTCCCCCGAGCTTGCCAGGAGCGATTTCTGAGTGTGAAGCCAGGAGTAACTCCTGAGCGCTGCCAGGTGTGACCCAAGAAACAAAATAAATAATAAATTAATCAACTAAATTAAAAAACTGGACTCCTCTAAGATACGGTCAGCCCTAGTAACGTAATAATGGGGAGGCCTTGAGTTTTGGGAACTGAAAACTCTGTTCCCTGAATGATCTGTGATTTCCAACAAAGGGTCTGTTCCTCACAGGTGCCCCCAGGGAGGCTCTTCAGGTGCTGGTAGTCTCAGCATCAAATTTCTATAAACCTCTTTTTTTTTTTTTTGGTTTTTGGGCCACACCCGGTGACCCTCAGGGGTTACTCCTGGCTATGCGCTCAGAAGTTGCTCCTGGCTTGGGGGACCATATGGGACGCCGGGGGATCGAACCGCGGTCCGTCCTAGGCTAGCGCAGGTAAGGCAGGCACCTTACCTTTAGCGCCACCGCCCGGCCCCTATAAACCTCTTTTTAAAGGTGTCCAGACACAGCCATTCATCTTGGGAGAAACTCGCGGCCTCATCAGGGACACATCACCGTGTCTGAATAAAAAGACTCTTAAGGTAAAGAAAGGACCGCTGGTTTCCTAAAGGGATGTAATTTCTCTGCTATCTCCACTCAGAAAGAACCAGCCTCAAACTCAATGTCAACGCCCACCTCTGGTGACAGGCTCCAGGAAACCCTGTGGACCAGCCACATGATGTGTGAACATTCTTCGAGTAGATTCTTAGAAAGAGTGGTATGCACACCAACATACTTGGGCCAATGTGCAGCATCACAAGGTCCACTGAACATTGAGAGGAATAACTCTCAGCATAGATGCAGAAGAAGCTAAAAGGCACTCTGGGTGTTTCCCACAAAGCTACATACACAGCAGCCCATATATGCTCTTAAAGCTCATCACCTCCTTGGTAGTAGGAATAAAAAAGAAGAGAAAATTAAGGGTCAGATGGGAAGCTCAAGTCCTGGATCCCCCAAATACTCCCCAGGAGCGAGGTGGAGAGTGAAGGGGGCAGATTCCCTCTAGGGTACAGCCAATTCCCCCCAATCCGTTGGAGCCACCAGGGCCTCCCCGGCATCACTCAGTCTATTCTTTCCTCAGTCGTGTCTGAAAGTTCCCGCCTGGGCTTGTTCAAGCCCATGTTCTCCCTCGACCACCTGCTTCCCCATGGATCACAGCTCTATTTCCTATAGATCTAGATCATCATGGGGTGTCGGCACTGACCCTCCCGGGGTCCCCACCCACCCCGCTCACCTGGCCGAGACCCGGGATCTCCACCCACGGGCGCTCAGAGCAGCCACTCAAAGCCGGAAAGGAAAATCGTTCCTCCAGGACCCCCGCTCCTGCAGGGACCCCACGATCCGCTCTCAGGTCTCAGGGAAGCAGCCAAGGGACCAAAGCGGAAAGGGACCCCCAAAAGATGTTGAGCGGTTATGACGTCACAATCACGTCCTGCTAACATCTTAAAGGAACACCATCAGCTTGGCATCAGGCACTCCTGTTTTCAGTTTTGCACTCAGATCTTAATAGCATTATGCTTTTTATTTTCAAAAGAATTTCATTGCATGAGCCAGAGAGATCACATAGCTGGGGCGTTTGCCTTGAACACGGTGGATCCGAGACAGACAGGTTCAATCCCTGACATCCCATATGGTCCCCCAATAATTCCAGCAGCAATTTCTGAGAGCAGAGCAGGAGAAAATCCTGAGCACAGCCTGTGTGGCTTAGGGGTTACTCCTGCTCTGTGTCAGAAATTGGCCCTGGCAGGCTCAGGGGAACCTAAGGGATGCCAGGAATCGAACCAAAGTCAGTCCTTGTTCTTCCATGTGCAATGCGAAGGCCCTACAGCTGTGCTATCTCTCTGGCCCCTGTCTTTATGTTTAAATCGTTGAGAAGTGAGCACAAAATATTATTATACTATGCCTATTCGACCGGTTTTCATTCAATTACTTTTTTATGTTTTTTGTTTTGTTTTGTCTTGATTTTGAGCCACACCCTTTGAAGCTCAGGGGTTATTCCTGGTTATGTGCTCATAAATCGCTTCTGCTTGGGGGACCTTATGGGACGCCAGGGAATCAAGCCGCGGTTTGTCCTACACTAGTGCTTGCAAGGCAGACGCCTTACCTCTAGCGCCACCGCTCAGGACTCTTAATTTTTTTTGTTTTATGGGCCACTCCTTGTAGTGCCCAGTAGTTACTCCTGACTGTGTGCTCAGAAATTAGTCTAGTCCTCAAGGGGCTTATAGGGGATGTCAGTGATTCAGAAAACAAACATTTGCATGTAATGATTTACAATGATCTCTCGTTTTGTTGTTCTGACCCCTCAACAGGATCTTCCTTCCTTCCTCCCTCCCTCCCCCCTCCCTCCCTCCTTCCTTCCTCCCTCCCTCCTTCCTTCCTCCCTCCCTCCCTTCCTTCCCGTTCCCCCTCCCCCTCCCTCCCTTCCTTCCCGTTCCCCCTCCCCCTCCCTCCTTTCCTCTCTCCCTCCCTCCCTCCCTCCCTCACTTCCTTCCCTCCTTCCTTCCTTCCTTCCTTCCTTCCTCCCTTCCCTCCTTCCTTCCTTCCTTCCTTCCTTCCTTCCTTCCTTCCTTCCTTCCTTCCTTCCTTCCTTCCTTCCTTCCTTCCTTCCTTCCTTCCTTCTGTGTTTGGGCCACAACCGGCAGTGCTCAGCAGTTACTGCTGGCTCTCTGCTCAGAAATCGCTCCTGGCAGGCTCGGGGATCATATGGAATGCCGAGATTTGAACCACAATGGTGCTGGATTACCCGCTTGCAAGGCAAACGCCCTACCCCTGTGCTATCTCTCCTGCCCCATCAACAGGGTCTTACATGGCTCATGTGGTTTGATTTTAGAATACAGACCATATTTTCAAAATTCTGCCTTTCAGCAATTTACTTTTGGAGCAAGATTTCCAAATAGGAGTGAGCTGGCAAGAATCGCAAATTCCCAATCAATGTGTTTATTGTGGTGAAGGGATAGCTCAGTGATGCAAACGCATAAGACTTGTAAAGTGGGGCCCTGGGTTCCAGCCTTGTTGGCACAATATGGTCTCTACATTGCTGGCAGAAACAAGAGCTCAGTGTGGGGAAAAGTTGACTGTTATTCTCATCTGAGTGCTAAAATTAATTCAATAAATTTTCTAACCAGAGGTCGGAGAGATAGCATGGAGGTAAGGTGTTTGCCTTGCTTACAGAAAGATGGCGGTTTGAATCCCAGCATCCCATATGGTCCCCCAAGCCTCACGGGAACCATTTCTGAGCGTAGAGCCAGGAGCAACCCCTGAGCACTGCCAGGTGTGATCCAAAACAAAAAAAAATTTTTCTAAGCATAATGAATAGTATTTTTTAGAGCAAAAAAAATCTGTGATTTGTAGAATATAGGTTAGAGAGGGAAGAAATACAATGATTTTGATTTAATAAAAGATTAAATCAAGATCTTAAACTGTCTCATTGTTGACTGGCTCGATATTCCAGTGGGAAGTTCTCTTCCTGTTTTGCCTGGGAATGGAATCTTGTGTCTCATTTGCATTTTACATGGTCCTAAGAGCTTCACAATGTATGAATGAGGAGTACACTACCAGTGTAAACCAAAGCACTGCCAGGTGGGACTCCCTGTGTATAGAAAAAGATAAAAAATAAAAGTGAGCTCATAGAAATTTGGGAGTCTTATGCCTATAGTGGATTTTTTGTTCTGTTTAGAACAATGCTGGCAATATTCAGGGGTTTCTCTGGAGCTGAGACTTCTGGCATGTTGGGGATTAAATTGCCAACTGTAATACTTGTACCCTCCTTGTTTCCTATTGCTCTGGCCCTAGGAAAGTATTCAAAAGACTGATATGGCCATTTTCTTTCTGTTTCATGGGGCATTTCCATAGAGCCTTATATCATACACTCACAATTCTCATACTGAGCTATAAGCAAGCCCAAACAAGGATGGGTTTAATGTTTGTTTTAAAATGGTGCTTCAGGTTCTGTTGAGGAATAGATTTATACTTGCATGCTTGTTTACTGAATTAGTAAAACAGACATTTTCACAATACCTTCAACTGTTCCACATCCATAAAGTTTTTAGCCCTACTAGTAAAAATAAATCTGGGTCATAGCAATAGCAAAGTGAGTAGTTATTATTTCTTGGTCATGGCCAATGTAGGCTCAATACCAGATATCCCAAATGATCCCTTCAGTATCACCAGGTACGGCCCCTGAGCTCATAGCTAAGAGTAATCCCTTGAGATCAGAGGATGTGGCCACAAAATCAAAAAAAATAGAAAAGCATAGAAGACAGAGTCTCTGAGGAAGAATAGCAGGGAGTGTGCTTGAATCATACTCAGTGGTCCAAGGATGAATTTGTGGCACCCCACGAGTCATCTGAGTAGTGTCAGGGCTGATCCCTGATGTCAGACCCAGAAGTAGCCCCTGAGAATAGCTGGGCTTGATCCAAAGACTTAAAATGTCATTGAAAAATGAACATAATATGATCAAATGGCCTAGGTAAGGTACTTATAGCTTTATAGGCGCAGCCTGATTGTGCTTGAGTACAATATTTATGTTTAGAGCCAGTAAGCCTGGTAAGGAAAATGAAAAACAGAAGTCTGCTGATTGGTTGACTATGTTTTGCTCTATCAATGTTATGGAAAAACTGCCAAAGTGTCAAAAATAAGTTCTGAACAAGGGGAGAATGTCAGAGTAAACATAGAAGAAGCACGAGAGGGCATTCCTGTGAGGACCTATAATTAGTCATTTAGGGTCAAAAAATCATGGTTCAGACATTTGTTACTATCTAAACCCATTTTTTTGGTTTTTTGTTTGTTTGTTTTTGAGTCACACCCGGCAGTGCTCAGGGGTTACTCCTAGCTTTATGCTCAGAAATCGCTCCTGGAAGGCTTGGGGGACCATGTGGTATGCCGGGATTTGAACCGATGACCCTCTGTATGAAAGGCAAATGCCTTACCTACATGCTATCTCTCCAGCCCCTAAGCCCATTTTTTGTCTGGATATCTTTCTCCAGAGACCTCCACACATGTGGAAAACTTTCTGTGATGGAAATAACACATGAAATGTAGCTTTGAATATGAACACTCAAGAGAGAGAGAAATTATTGGACAAACTCTGTGTTGTTCCATAGGAAAGCAGCAAATCCTGCAGGGTTGTGAGTGATCCTATGCTGTGGGACAAAGTCTCAAGGGAACCACCCTTCCCACATCATGATGGGAGTGATGACTCAGGCGTCATCTGTTCCTGAGGATCTGGAATGAAGAGAGCATCCTTGCTATGAAAAACCATAGTCCATTGGGCATAGCGCTACTGAGTTTGGTCTGCCCATCCTTAGATTCAGTCCTCCACAGTGGGGTCACCTTGGGCCAAGCATGCAACAGTGTTAGTTCTCAGCCTCTCATGTTGACAGGATTACAAGCTCATTCGTTAAGGAGGGGAGACTCCTACGTTTAAGCAATGTGAGGGGGTTGGCATAGTGGTTGGCATAGTGATGTGACCTCAGACCAATTATTGCAGAGGTTCCGTCTATCAGTGAACTGGATACACTCTGAGTCAACAATCACTCTCCAGTCATCCTTCCCATCTGCTTGGCACAGTGTTTTGCCTTCAGGCAATCTATTGCACAGGATTCCTCTGACTATCAGTGAATTGGACACACTCTGAGTCAACAGTCACACTCCAGTGATCCCAAGATAGCCTATACAGAAAACAAATGTCATATATGTCCCAAATGTGGCAAGGCCTTTACTTACTCTTCATCCCTAACTGTACAGAAGAAAATTCATACAGGAGACAAGCCTTATACATGTCAGGAGTGTGGAAAGGCCTTCACTCAACCATCACAGCTTACTATGCACATACCTGTTCATACTGGTGAGAAGCCCTATATGTGTCAGGAGTGTGGGAAGGTATTAACTCAGTGATTTTTATAAATCACTAAACTAAATGAAAAAATTTAATGCAGTGATTGAACATTTCCTACATAATTAAAAGTAAAAGCAATGCTTAGCCAAGATTTTAGGAGGCCTGGGGTTAGCACAAGTTCCCACCATTTGTTTTTGGGCCACATCCAGTGATGCTCAGGGGTTACTCCTGGCTATGTGCTCAGAAGTTGCTCCTGGCTTGGGGGACCATTTGGGATGCTGGGGATCTAACCAAGGTCTGTACTGGGTCAGCAATTATGCAAGGCAAATGCCCTACCACTGTGTGATCACTCCAACCCTATATTCCAACCACTTATAGAACATTTGATTTTGGACACTTTGTGCTCCTTCTAACACACAAGCAAATGTTTCAAAATACATTTCAACTATGTCCACATCCAGTATATTTATCACATCGTGCAAGAGAGAGGAATTTTTCTGAAGATACTTTTCTAAATAGATATTGTTTCTGGTTTTGTGAATAATACAAACATGAATGTGGTCTGCAGGGTTCTCAGCTTGAAGTTTTGCACAAGAAAACGGACAGAATAAAAAATCAATTTTTAGGCAGGGGTGTTGAACAATATATTGTATTAAATTGGATTATCCGGGCCCGGAGAGATAGTACAGCGGCGTTTGCCTTGCAAGCAGCGGATCCAGGGCCTAAGGTGGTTGGTTCGAATCCCGGTGTCCCATATGGTCCCCCATGCCTCTCAGGAGCTATTTCTGAGCAGACAGCCAGGAGTGGCTCCTGAGCACAGCCGGGTGTGGCCCAAAAACCAAAAACAAACAAACAAAAAACCCCAGAATTATCCAAGCTTCCTTTTCCTGATGCATTCACTACCACTTTTGGTAGCCAGAGTTTAACAAATCATCTGAGGGTCTGGGTTGACTTCATTAAGGGTGCTTGTGCTTATTACCACAGAATAGATGAAAGGAAAAAGTAAAGGAAATTTACATGTGTATTTTAATGGGGCCTAAATAGGTCGGCCTGCAAGGTTGATAACCACACAGGGGAATCACTTTCTATCTCAGGCACTATATAAGGACCCACAGGTCTCACTAAGACAGAGTGGCCATGGGGGAGCCATAGGTGAAATCTTCCCTCCAGAGCCCTGCTTGCTTGCAAACTGAACTGCCTCAATAGATTTTAGGTTTGCACAGCTAGAGCCTGAGGGCACAGGTTCAAGGCCAAAAGTTCCAGAAATTTACAAAAATGGAGCTCCTAATGTCACTATTTAGACAAGAGGCCTAAAGAACAGGCATTATCTACTAATGCATTTCCAAACCAAAAAAGGGAATTCTCACACTTCCGGGCTTGGACCAACTGTTCCCCACAGTTGAAATTCACCAGTTCTTGGAGAGATGTAAAAGGGAGAAAGTGATTTGCTTGAGACTGAAGAAGTTCTTCTAGGAAAGAAATCACAAGTTCCTTTGCAAATACCACCCACGCACCAGGATCTCGCCACAACAAACTTCAATAAAATAATGGTGCTCAGAGTCACTCCATTTTAGATATCAATGATTTTCATTGGTCATTGTTTATTTTTGTTTTTACTCATGTGTCATGCTGTTTGCCTTTGGGTCCACAAATGGTGATGCGCAGGGTTACTCTAGGCTCTGCACTAGGGATTTAGGGGACCCATGAAATGCAGGGATTGAACTTGGATGGTTGCTTGCAGGGTGAGTACACTACCTGATGAATGAGAATTGAGGATCATGTTCTTCAAACCTACACCGACTATAACAAACTGTAATATGCATGGTAAACAACACAGGTCCCAAGATGGAGAATTCACAGATGAGTCTGAATCCTGAATGAGTACAATACTCACAAGAAAGCATTCAACAGTCACTTCTACAGTGTCACTCAGTTTATTGTAGGTGGGAAAGTGATATTTATATTAAGGGAGAGTAGGCAATAGACTCTGTGTCAAACAATCATGTAGGGTGTATAGGGTTTAAAATAGGGTGTTTTCTTCTGTCCTTAGGAAATATAGGGTAAGAGGATTAGGGAAGACAGGGTTTGTGTTCTTGGAGTTAAAAACAGGGTGTGTGTTTAAGATTATTAGCTACATCTCCCACTTTTCTATTTATTAGAAATTGAAATGGTTTTGGGGCTGTTGTGATAGCACCATGGTAGGGTGCTTGCCTTGACCGCAGCCAATCCAGTACAATCTAGGACGAACCTTGGTTCGATCCCCAGCATCTCATATGGTCTTCCAAGACAGGAGCGCTTTCTGAATGCATAGCCAGGAATATCCCCTGAGTGTCAAAAAATTGAAATAGAGAAGCACTAGATAAATTATACTATATCATCTTTCACTACAGGCAAGAACCACAGATCAGAGCTTATAACAAACTGTTAAACGTTATTTTGTGGGGCCGAGCGGTGGCACTAAAGGTAAGGTGCCTGCCTTGCCTGCGCTAGCCTTGGACGGACCGCGGTTCGATCCCCCGGTTTCCCATATGGTCCCCCAAGCCAGGAACAACTTCTGAGCACATAGCCAGGAGTAACCCCTGAGCGTTACCGGGTGTGGCCCAAAAACCAAAAAAAAAAACACAAAAAAAACAAAAAACACGTTATTTTGCATACGCAGTAAAAGCTGGTATAAAAACCTGAACCTAGACTATATTTAGGGCAGAGTGACCTTTCCCAGGAAACATCTTGTCATACTATTCAACTGCTGGTTTCAGGCCAGTCTTTGCCTAATCCCACAGGATAATTCTACATTCCTAAAACATAATTTATATTTCTTATCTCTAATAAATGGTAACTCATCATTTTTAGAATATTTTCCTCATTTTACTGGGCCTATTTAAAAAGTAGGAAAGTAAGTATATTGCCACAAAATAATATCTGGGTGCCAGGAAACTATGGTGAGGTTGTAGTAAAATAATCAACCAAACGTAGAGCGTTACACAGGTACCATAATATTGAGTTGATGAAACAAGTGTTTCCTAAGAAAAAGACACTTTTTACTATCTCTGTTGGGAGCATGTTCAAGGTATTATGATTAAAGAGAATGACGTCAGCTGAGGAGTAATCTGTTGAATGATAATAATCAGGATGGGAATGGAAATGTCAATGAATCCCTGCAGCTGCTGCCAAGCTCACAGGTTGTCATCAGTCCTTGAGTCTTGATCTTCCCAATGCTTATGTTTTTTTGTTTTGTTTTGGTTTTTGGGTCACACCCGGTAACGCTCAGAGATTACTCCTGGCTTGGGGGACCATATGGGATACCGGGGGATTGAACCACGGTCCATCCAAGGCTAGCGCAGGCAAGGCAGGCACCTTACCTCTAGCACCACCGCCCGGCCCCTTCCCAATGCTTATGTTAATGTTCCTTTTTTTTCTTTTTTGGCTGATATGCCTGTGCTGTCCTGCTCATAGAGCTTTCATAATTTTCCAAATTCTTCTTCCACTTTACCTTTTTTTTTTTTTTTTTTTTTTTTTTTTTTTGGTTTTTGGGCCACACCCGTTTGATGCTCAGGGGTTACTCCTGGCTATGTGCTCAGAAATCGCCCCTGGCTTGGGGGGACCATATGGGACGCCGGGGGATCGAACCGCGGTCCTTCCTTGGCTAGCGCTTGCAAGGCAGACACCTTACCTCCAGCGCCACCTACCCGGCCCCATCCACTTTACCTTTATGTCCCAATGAATTTGACCTGTTTAGGATCATCCTCATAATATTTCCAGGTAAAATAATCAACCAAAGTTAGAGCGTGACACAGGTACTATACTATTTAGTTCATGAAACAAGTGTTTTCTAAATTACAATGTCCAGTGAGAGCTGGACCAGTTTGGTCCAAAACAAAATTGGAATTCTGAATCTGGTCCCCATAATTTCTGTCTTACTGTGATCTGAGCTTGTTGTCTTGATTACCTGTTGGGGTTTCAACTAGCTTATTTTTTTCTTTCATTTGGATAATTCGTGTTGGATTTGGGGAGGAGCAGGAATGCTTCAGCTTGGAGATGCTTTATGCCATTCAGTAGGGATATGTAGCATGGCTTCATCACTTATGAAAATCCTACTCATGGGGCCGGCGAGGTGGCGCCAGAGGCAAGGTGTCTGTCTGCCTTGTAAGCGCTAGCCAAGGAAAGGACCACGGTTCAATCCCCCGGTTTCCCATATGGTCCGCCCAAGCCAGGGGCAATTTCTGAGCGTGTAGCCAGAAATAACCCCTGAGCATCAAACGGGTGTGACCCGAAAAACCAAAAAAAAAAAAGAAAAAAGAAAAAAAAAGAAAATCCTACTCATGACAAGGCATAGTGGGACCCAGAGTTTCTTGGTGGGGCTACCATCTGTATACATATAATCATATATAATGTAAATAGAACATATAATTAATAGAAATATATTGATACTCTTCCGCATCGAAACATTTAGAAATTCAGTCATAGGAAGATTCCTCTCAGAGAACACTTTGCCTAAATATGTGGATTATGCTAATGTGACCATATTTAAAAAAAGCCCTACCCATTTCACTCTCACTCTTGCCCTGGGAATTTGGGGTTTAAATGCGAAGGAGGTGGTGGAAGTCACCCACGAGATGGACCTGTGGCAATGTACACTTAATGAAAAGCAAGACAGGAGAAACTTTCGTGGGCAGAGAAAGAAAGTGTGTAATCTAGGCCGGTGTTTATATATACACATATACTATGTATATATATTAGATATATATCATGGAGCCCTAGTACTGCAATTTCCCTGATTCTTTTATAATTGAAATTTGTTTTTGTTGTTGTTGTTTCGTTTGTTTTTGTTTTGGGGTCACATTCGGCTGTGCTCAGGTTTTACTCCTGTTCTACTCTCAGAAATTGCTGCTGGCATTATTGGGGGACCATATGGGATGCCAGGGAATGAACCCCGGTCTGCCTTGGTTCAACTGTGTTCAAGGCAAACGCTCTGCCACTGTGTTATCTCTCTGGCCCATGAAATGGAATTCTTTCGAAAGTAAAATGCATACTTGTATTAAGAGCTGAATGAAAATTTAAGAAGGAGTGCCTGATGCCAAACTGATGGTGTCCCTTTAAGAGGTTGGTTGGAAGTAATTGCGACATCATTGAACTCTCAGCATCTTTTGAGCATCCCTTTCCAGCTTTGGTCCCTTCAGCTGCTTCCCTGGGACCCAAGAGCGGGTCACGGGGTCCCCGTGGGCGCAGGGGAGGTTTGTAGGAATGATCTTCCTCTCTGGCCATTGAGCGGCTGCACTGAGCGCCCTTAAGTGGAGGCCCCGGTCTCGGCCAGGTGAGTGTCGGGGGACCCGGGAGGGTCGGGGATTTCCGGGGATGGCGACCCTGGAGACGGATGGGCCGTTTGGTTTCCTTTCCTTTGTTCCTGTGAGGATCAAGGGTCGCCACGACAGATGGAAGGGGCAGAGAAAGAGACGAGTCGGGCCCTGATTGGGCAGCCCAAGGCGCTAGTCCTGGCGAGTGGGTGAGCTGGGTTTAGTACCGACACCCCACAATTATCTAGATCTATGGGAAATAGACTTATGGGAAGCGGGTGGTCGAGGGAGAACATGGGCTTGCACAAACCCAGGCGGAAATTTCCAGACATGACCAAGAAAAGAACAGCCCCTGTGATGCTGGGGAGGCCCCTGGTGGCTCCTAGGAGTTGGGGGGAAGAGGTGGCTTCCCTACAGGGAATCTGCCCCGTCACTCTCTCCACCTAGCTCCTGGGAAGTGACTGGGGGATCCAGGACTTGAGCTGTGCAGGAAAGTCAGGCCTGAGACAGTTCTGACTGCAGAGCCCCCATCAGCCCTGACCTTGGTTGACTGTGGTTCCACATCAGAGAAAGAGCTCCCCGTGATACACTTTCCACAATGAAAGCTTGAAAGCCCCCAGGTTTGAAGGGAGATGCTGCACCCTGGCCCCAGGCAATGGTCCTTTGTTCCAAGAAGGCTTTTCTAGGTGTTCTCCCACCCCCAACCCACCCCCTAGGTTTTCCAGTTCGGTTAACAGTCCTGTTGCTAGGGTGGTTGCCAGGATCAGGGTGGGGGTAGTTGAAGGTCTCTGACTTCCCTCCCTTGGCCTCTGTTCCTGATGAGGGGGGTCGCGGTGTCCAGCTATCTATGGGCCTACAGTATCCCCAGGTCAAGTTTTCCTCAATCCCTTCTTTGAAGAGTATCTCAAGACTTTATTCTCAGGACCGGAGAGTATAGCATGGAGGTAAGGCGTTTGCCTTGCATGCAGAAGGTCAGTGATTCAAATCCCGGCATCCCATATGGTCCCCTGAGCAAGCCAAGAGCGATTTCTGAGCATAGACCAGGAGTAACCCCTGAGCGCTGCCGGGTGTGACCCAAAAACCAAAAAAAAAAGACAAAAAAAAAAAAAGACTTTATTCTCCTGGGGTCCTTCTCTGCCAACTTTCTTCCAAATCTTGAGGAGGTCCTTCAGGAGTGTGAGGAGGCATTTACTTCCTCTTCCATTCATTTCACTAGTCTTACACATTTTCTGGATGGTTGCTCCACTGGGAATGTGTTATTCTTGCACACCACTGACCCGTCATTGATCCCTGACACTGTATAGGGCTCCCCATGTCCTCCAGGAGTGATTTCTGGATCTAAGTGAATTCTGGACTAAGCCAGGAATAACCTCCTGAACAACACGGGAGGGTAGGGCCCAAAATATAAATTGAAGAAAATTTCAAAGTAGATACAATTATTTATTTATTTGTTTTTATTTGGGCCACACCCGGTGACGCTCAAGGGTTACTCCTGGCTATGTGGTCAGTAATTGCTCCTGCCTTGGGGGACCATATGAGACTCTGGGGATCAAACTGCGGTCCATTCTGGATCAGCCGCTTGCAAGGTAAAATGCCCTACCGCTGTGCTATCACTCCAGTTTCTAAAATAGAGAGAATTCTTAATGTGGGTGATGTGGGAAGGCCTACATTGTCTTACACCTTATTCATAAGAATTTTTGTATTGGATAAAAACGACATAGATGTATGGTTTTGGGGGAAGGTCTGAGCTTAACCTCTGACATCTATTATTCCTAGAAGAAATCCTGTTGGAGAGGGGTCTTACTTATATGTAAGTATTGTGAGGATTAATTAATTAATTAATTAATTAAATTCCTTACTTCCTTTCATTTCTCAAAGCCAGTGCTTAGTCCTACATTGCATAAATATCTGTCCTAGCAGTGTGTGTGGGGAAAGCATATGGCAGGTGGCAGCAAGGGTTTGACCCGAGTTCCTGTGGCAGAGGCACTTCCTGGCTGATTCCAAGTGACCATTCTGCTGCTGTCCTGCAGGGAGCACTGATGTACTACTGGAATTCTGCACCAGTCAGCCCCTGTCCCAGACTCCCAAGGCCTCGGGACTACAATTCCTCCCTCTAGAGCAGTGCTTCTCAATTATTTTCTGTCATGCCCCCCTAGGAAGAAGAAAACGTTTAGTGCCCCCTGCCCTACTGTAAATAGTATCTTTATTTAAAAAACTTTAATCTGCAAAACAAATATATATAAAATAATTTGAGATAATTTTTAATCAGAGGTGATGTCTGGATTAATGGCTACAATGAGCACGTCTTGCAATGCATAGCTTCTCTAAGTGGAGTGTGAAGCTGAACACAGCAACTCTCAGCTCCAGAGACATACAGAGACATAAACATGGGGCTTAGCTTTTTATCACAGTGCCGAGGTCAAACGTGCCCCCCTTTCCGGAGCATTGTGTAGCCTGGAGTCGCACCCCACTATTTGAGAAGCACTGGCTTACACTAAAGTCACTAAGTTTTCCCAGTTTTTAGGGTAAAATTAGGGGGTTGGCTTATACTTTGGTCAGCTTATACCCAAGTATATACAGTATCTGAAAATGAGAGGCTCTAAACACCATTATTTTATTGAAGATTGTTGTGATAGGGGCTGGCCTAGTTCTAGTTTGCAAAGGGAATCTTGGTGATTTCTTTCCTCTAGGAACTTCTCCAATCTCAAGCAGTTCACCTTCCCCCTTCTCCACTTTTTTTCCCTTAGGTTTTTGGATCACACCCTGCAGTTCTCAGTTGTTACTCCTGGTTCTGCACTCAGAAGTCGCTCCTGACAAGTTCAGGGGACCATATGGGATACTGTTATTGAAATCGAGGTGTGTCTTGTGTTGGCTGCATGCAAGCCAAAAGCCTGACTGCTCTGCTATCGCACTGCCTCCTTCCCTTCTCCATTTTTGTCTGTTTTGGGGCCACATCCAGCGGAGCTCAGAGGTTACTGCTGGCTCTCTGCTCAGCAATTGCTCCTTGCAGTCACCAGGGACTATATGGGATGCCGGGATTCGAATTACCTTTGGTGCTAGGCCTGCTGCCTACAAGGCAATCACCCTACTGCAGTGCTATCTCTCTGGCCCACCTTTCTCCATTTTTTAAGACCTTGTGAAGCCCAGCTGTGGGGAAGAGCTGGTCCAAGCTCAGAAGTGTGCAAATTGCCTTTTTCTGGGACTGGAAATGCATTACTAGCTAGTGCTTGGTTTTTAGGCCCCTGAAAAGAAATGAAGTGATTTCAGGACCTCCTGGTCAATTTATGGAACTTGATGGCCTTGAAGCTGGTGACTTCAGAATTTAGCTCTGTAGAGCCTACAGCAAATAGGTAGGTCTGGAGGTGCAGACTTGTTTGGAGGGAAGATTTCATCTCTGGCCACCATAGCGCCACTCTATCTTAGTGAGACCTGTTGGGCCTTATGGGGAACTTGGAATAGAATCTGATTTTCACTGTGCAGTTCAACAACCTTAAAAGCTGAATTACCACTTAAGTCCCTATATTCAGATTTTTATTATATTCACAAAACCACACAGGATAGTTATGTAGGAAAGTATCAGGAAGATTCCTTCAGCATGATATCTTAAGTACTCTTGACATGGACAAAGTTGAAATGTCATATATCTGTAAAATCTGTTTTCCTTTCATGTTTTTGGTAATTTGCACAAGCACCCTTAATTATGTTAACCCTGTCCCCAAGCTGATTGATGTTCAACTCTGGCTAATGAAAGTGGCTGAAAAGCAGCAACAAAAGGAAGCTTGGCTCACTCAGTAAAATCTAAAATGCTGTGCTGCTGGACACCCCTGGTGGAAAACGGGGAGTGATTTCTGAGTGCAAAGCCAGGAGTAACCCTTGAAAGTCAGCGGGAATGCCCCCAAAGTAAATAAAATAAATAAAAATGAAAAAAACCTCTAAATCTCCACTGGACATGTGATCTGATGAGTTCCCATCTCCGTATGACCTGTAGAATACAGTGGTTTGGATCACAGGATCTAAGTCAAGAAGAAGCAAAACCTCACCTTTCATGCCAAGTGCCTGGTGTGAACATAGACCTCGCCCCTTAATAATGCAGAAGGAATCCCAGTGACATCACAGAACCCTTGCTTTGCCCTACCCCTCACATCCTTTTTTTTTTTTTACCTTGTGGTTCCACCAACCACCAAAGCTTGGGTTGGAGAGCAGATCCCCGTGGGTGAGAGGGTGTCTAGAGGAACATTTTTCTCTCTGGTATTGAGGGGCCATGCTGAACACCCCGGAAGTTCAAGGTCACGGCCAGTTGAATGGTGAAGCAGGGCACATAGGGTGGTGCTGTGGGGTTGACCTAGAGACTGGGATGGACCAATGGATAAAGCAAACAGTTTGATCTTGTGATTTTATTGTGATGTACTTGGATCATCTTGATGGACATAAAAGACTGAAAAAGAGCAAGCTGAGGCTGCTTGTTTTGCACGTGGGTGAACAGCGTTCAGTATCAACACCCTAAAATGACCAAGATGTGGGATGTGATGCAAAGCAGGTGGCTAAGGGAGAACAGGGTTTGAACTCTCATGCAGGAACTTTCATAAACAATAGAGAAGGAAAAGAATCAAATTATGCATGTGGGGTCCCAGGGGCTCTAAGGATTTGGAGTCAAGAGGCAGCAGCCTGTAGAGGGGAATCTGGCCATTTGGCTCTCTAGCTCTGGCTCCTGGGAAGCACCTGGGATGTTCAGGACTTGTGCTTCACAGGAAAGTCAGGCCTGTACCGAAAGAGGGCACTGCTAATGCAAAGAGGCATCCCAGGTTCAATTCCCTTCAACCCACACTGTTCCCTGAACTCTCTAAGAAAGTCTGAGCACACAGCCCCCAGTCAGTCCTGAGCACCACGGGATATGGTTTGAAAAAACAGACAGGGGCCCGGAGAGATAGCACAGCGGTGTTTGCCTTGCAAGCAGCTGATCCAGGACCTAAGGTGGTTGGTTCGAATCCCGGTGTCCCATATGGTCCCCTGTGCTGCCAGGAGCTATTTCTGAGCAGACAGCCAGGAGTAACCCCTGAGCACAGCCGGGTGTGGCCCAAAAACCAAAAAACAAACAAACAAACAAACAAAAAACAGACAGAGCTCTAGTTTCTCCACAGACAGAGCCCTCCCCAATCCACATTCCATAATGAAATTTGAAAATTCCCCAGCTCTGAAGGGAGATGCTGCCACCAGGACCCCAGACAACACTTGTCTTTGTTCCAAATTGGCTTTTCTAGGCTCTCTCTGAAGCTGCCCTCTTGGGGCTTCCACCCTAGGTGAGTGTCCTGTGCTAGGGTGGTTGCCAGGGTCAAGTTGGGGATAGTTGAAATCCTTGACATTCCTCTCCTGGCTATTGTTCCTGATGGAACCTGTCTGGGAGAGGGAGGGTCCTCTCCAGTGGTCCCAGGTCAAGGTGTTGTCTTCCATTCCTCTTTGCTTTTAATGTATCTCGAGATTTTAATGTCCTAGTATCCATTCCCTGCCTTTTTGCTTCCAACCTTGATGAGGTACTTAAATAGTTGGGGAGATCCTCTTCAATCAGTTAGTGTCTGGAGTCCATTGAAGAGACCACACAATTGGAGTAAAGCTAAACAAAACTTTGTCCAGTCAGGTGTAAGCCCCATACTGACTGGCCAGAGTGGTCTCCCAGAGGAGGTGACTATGTCCCGGGCCACAAGCCAGTTTATATAGGGAGGGGATATAGAGAGGTTCTAGCTTCTGATTGTCTTTAAAATGATTGGCATGGGGCCCTGAGTGATATTTCACAGTAGTGGGGCATATGCCTTGCAGGCTGCCGAAACAGGACAGGCAGAATTCTATACCCAGCATTCCATATGGCCACCCGAGCCTACTAGGAGTGATCTCTGAGTACAGAGCCAGGAGTAACCTCGAGGGCATCCGGGTATGGCCCAAATATAAAATAGAATGATTGGATACCTTCCTTGTGCTCCCTAGTGTCCTTTCCAGATAGACTACCTGGTATGGCCAGGTAGCTTGGGGCAGTGTTAATGGAAGCAGACTTGAGAAAGTCTAACATATGGTTCACAACAGGAGGTTCTTACAAAATGGCTTCCCTCCTTCTTCCAATGCCTCACAAATCCATTTCATTCCTTGACAATGTTTTCTGTGTGGGTTGTTCTGTAGTACTGCTGGAAGAGTTTTCCTTGCACACCACTGACCAGCATTGACCTCCATGCCCTCCAGGATTTCTGAATACTGAGCTAGGAATGACCCTCATTGAGCATCACAAGGTGTGGTACAAACAATTGAAGATGATCAAGAGTAGAAATTTTTTCATGAGGGTAATGTGGAAAGGCTTTCACTGGCCCCACATACCTTATTCATAGGAAAGTTTATGTTGAAGAAAAATCTTATATATGTAATATTTGTGGGAAGGAGTGAGCTTAACTCCTGACATTGTAGTATTCCTAGAAGAAATCATATTGGAGAAAAGTCTTACTCATATAAGGATTATACAAGGTATTTTTTAAGTTCTCACTTCCTAAAGCTTGTTATTAGTCCTGCTCTGCACACAGATCATTCCTAGCAGTGTGTGTGTGAGGGGGGAGAGAGAGACAGAGAGAGACAGACAGAGAGAGACAGAGAGAGAAAGAGAGAGAGAGAGAGAGAGAGAGAGAGAGAGAGAGAGAGAGAGAGAGAGAGAGAGAACCCGGAGGGTTTGTCCCGTCTCTACCTTGTATTTGTGGAGATGCACTTCCAGGATAATGCAAGGGCTGCTCTGTTGCCAGCCGAAGGAGGCGCTTATGCTCTGGTCTTCAGCAAAGATTCACTCATGGGCCCGACTCCCAGGAGCTCAGAACTACAGTTTTCACCCTGTGTGTAGAGCGAGGCTAGTGTTCTTGTCCTGTTCACAGCCAGATTCCAACCTGCTTCTGCGTCCTCAGTAGAGGAAGGAGTCTCTATCTGTAGCTAACAGTGTGGTCTGAGCTGGTGCCTTTTAATCTCCATGCAGGCTCCTCTGGCCAAGCAGGAGACTGTGCTCTTGGATGGTGTTCATGGCTCTATCTTTCCTTCAGGACTTCCTACAAAGGGGACATGCTGGTGCTATTTGAATACTAGTACAAACAGGAGAACAAGGAACCCTCTGAAGTCCCATTCCCAGGAGAGTGTGGGAGGAAAGGAGTGCCAGTTCCCTAGCATCAGGATGTGGCTCCTGGCCAGAGGGTGGACTCTGCTATTTGGGGCCTCTTTTGTCCTAATTTTCTGTGTTTGGTTTGAGGGCCACCCAGTGTGTTCAGGCCTGGTTCCTGAATCATACTTCTTGGGTCACCCCTGGCAGGTCTCCAACTCTATGGGGTTCTGGAATGCGTAAAATACAGCCTGATAATATGGAACTAATGATTCTAGTATTTCTGTGATCCTAGGATTTATACTCTGAAGCATCATTCTTGCCTCACACAAAAGAAAAGACATATGACTGATGTTTAGTTTCTGGCCCCACAACCCAAAGGGGATTCTCCTGGCTCTGCACTCAGATTCTCTGCACAAATTCTTTTATATTTTGCTGCTACTCCCCGTTGCTTGGTTAATGCCCTTGCTCTTGTCTCCTTGCTGTCTCCACTTAGGACTCTCGAAGAGGCTCTGGAACACTCTCACGGTTCCTAACTCTCCTAATTCTTTTTTTTGGGGGGGAGGGGTCACACCCGGCAGTGCTCAGGGGTCACTCCTGGCTGTCTGCTCAGAAACAGCTCCTGGCAGGCATGGGGGACCATATGGGACACCGGGATTCGAACCAACCACCTTTGGTCCTAAATCGGCTGCTTGCAAGGCAAACGCCGCTGTACTATCTCTCCGGGCCCAACTCTCCTAATTCTATGTGAAGAATTTTTTTGCTTTGTTGCAAATAATGCTGCTTGGTCCTTTTCTGCACATGCACTTCCCTGTGGGTCTTAGTTTGATTTTAGTTTTGGCTTCTTTGTGCTGTGCTATCTCAAGATTATTTTGTTTTGTATAGAATATTTTTCCCATGTTGCCAGTACTCAGGGCTTATTCTTGGCTCTTCACTGAGGATTTACTCCTGGCCACATGAAGGGACCGAACTATATACCAGGGATTGACCCTGGGTTGGCTGGCCCTGTGTGTACTAGCCCCCTCTACACCCTGTTGCTCATTACATGCAGTTCAGATCTTTTGTTCTTCACTCTGCAGCCTCGCCTCTTCCGTGCCCACACATTTCTATTCATAAACAAGTGCAATTTTGAAGCCTATATGTCTGCAGTCCCATGGCTTGTGGATTTAAGAGGGAAATGTGAGCAAGGTATTATTCGAGAAGGCATAGGGATTGGGAGTCAGGTCATTTTTATGTGCTCAAGGAAAGATATTTTTGGAGTAAACATGTGTTCATTTGGACAAGCACAGGTTATGGCTTACTCACTGGCCCTTGAATTTTCCTTCATTCTTTCCATAGTTCCAAGGGCAGTGATGGGGTTTGGGAGCAGAATTGGGCTAGTTGTGTGTATCATTTTGGAAACAACCCAGAGTGCATTTTAGCCTGCTGCTGCTAGATGGAGAAATTACTCCTGGAAGTGCTCAGTGGACCTAGTGATACTGGGCATTGGCCTAGGGCTGCTTGATTGCATACCACTAGAACTTTATCAAAGAATGATTCTAGGTTATGTTGGCTGATCTTCAGGAATTTTTGAAGTCTGTCTCCTAGAAGTACCTATTGAGATACTGACTTTGAGGCTGGTTCCTTCTAAGAGATAAAGCAGTAGATCTGAGTCCCTTTAGGGTACTGAACCTAAAAGGTTCAGTAAAGTAAAGACCCTTTTTTACTTAAGAGATGAGTGTCAGGGCCCTAATGCCCCCTTGTGTACTGACTCAGGGCATGGTGAGCTTCTCTCCAAAAGAATGGCCATGACTGGATGCCTCCAGAGTAAGCTCTACAGAGATGGAATGCTGGAAATGTACCAGCAACTATGCATCTAGGTGAGAATTTCCCTTGGGTACCTGTGGGAGACAAACCCCTTGGGGGATCACAGATCAGTTAGGGGTCTGGGTTAAACAAGGGATATGACTTTGCAGATCCTCTCCATTGTCTTACCCTTCCAGGTTCTGGCTTTATTTTTTAGATGAGTCCAATTTTGTAGTTTTAAATGCCATTACATAGTCTGAGACTGTACAGTTTGTCAGGTGTTTGCGTTGGCCTATGCAAACCAGGTTTGAGCCGGCTCCACATAGACCTTATAAGCCTCCAGGGATCATCCCTGATCACAGAGCTAGGAGACAGTCCTGACCACTGTGGGTACATCCCAAAATTCTTCCAAAATCAGGTATTTTATATTTGTAAGTTTGGGAAGCTCTTGTCCACACATGGGAGTGCTCAGACTTTATTATGGCCACTGAACTTAGGGAATACTCCTGAAATTATTCCCAATTACTTGGGGTGCCAGTGATCAAACCTGTATCAGCTCTTCTGCATTAATGTCCCTACTTTCAATAAGTCCAACTTTTTTTTTTGGGAGGGGGGGCACACCTGGCGGTGCTCAGGGGTTACTCCTGGCTGTCTACTCAGAAATAGCTCCTTGCAGGCACAAGGGACCATATGGGACACTGGGATTCGAATCAACCACCTTTGGTCCTGGATCGGCTGCTTGCAAGGCAAACGCCGCTGTGCTATCTCTCCGGGCCCATAAGTCCAACTTTTATGTGAGCAAGTTTGACTTAAGTTTTCTTCACAAGTTATTTCGGGCCAGATGACATCAGCATCTCCTGACCTTCTTGGGGCTGGTGTAGTACAGGGAACAAATCTGAGGATCCTGCACGCAAAGCACATTTCCTAATTTCCTAATTGACCTGTGTCTTGGGCCGTGATTTGACTTTTGTTTCTTTTAGTAGAACTGAGGCTTCCATCTGTCTCTGCATTCAGAAATCACTCCTGAATGGAACTCTACATGTTTTTCTTTATAGTAGATAAATAGTACATACACTTTAATTCACTTATTTCAGTCATTATCACCACTTTTCTCTGATGTACTGATTTACCTAAAAGTTTTTAAGTCTATTCTGTTATAGAGATACATCATGTTATAAATATAAATATCAATGTACTTACAATATTTAATATAAAGATCAATACCTTCTCATGAATATTTTTTCAAGTACCTCCATAATCCTAAACTTATGAATCATGTTCTTCTCACCCTATTTAATCAACATAATTGATCACAAAAACAACATTCAGTTTGGGTCTTCATACTAAATTCTACTTTACCCCAGTAGTCATTTTTTTCCCTTCATTTGTGTTAGTAATTTGTGTTATTCTGAGAATAACTGATATGATGCTCAAGGTCTCTATTGCTTTTGAGCCTCAGTGGAACATTTCAATTTGCACAATTATTTTGCATGCACCTATTATAGTCCAGATATCTATTTCCTGTGTTTCGTCTTATAAATATTGTTGGAATGATATATAATATAAAGATGTTTAATTCATGCTGTAATGTATTCAATGTGCCTTGGTTGATTAAAGTCTTTTAAATTGTGGTAATGTATGTTAAAATACATAAAATGGTATGTAGTAGTTAAAAAAATTGCTCCTGGCTTGGGTGACCATATGGGATAGTGGGGTTCAAACTGCAGTCCATTCAAGGCAAATGCTCTACCACTTGCTCCACCTCTTGGGCCCCCGAGCCATAGGTTTTTTTTTTTTTTTTTTTTTTTTTTTTGGTTTTTGGGCCACACCCGGTAACGCTCAGGGGTTACTCCTGGCTATGCGTTCAGAAGTCGCTCCTGGCTTGGGGGACCATATGGGACGCCGGGGGATCGAACCGCGGTTCGTCTCCTAGGCTAGCGCAGGTAAGGCAGGCACCTTACCTCCAGCGCCACCGCCCGGCCCGAGCCATAGGTTTTTGTTTCTTCCTTTGTTTGTGGGCCCTTCCATCAGTGCTCAAAAGTTATCCCTGACTCTGAGTTTAGAAATTAATTCTTGCATTCTCGTGGAACCATCTGTTATACTAGGGAAGAAAATATGTCTGCCTGCTGCCTACAGGACAAACACTCTTCCTATTGTGCTGTTGATATAGCCCCTCCACCCCATAATTTATTTATTTTTTTGTTTTTTTTTTTTTTGGGCCAAAACTGGCAGTAATCAGGAGTTACCCCTAGCTCTGCACTCAGAAATCACTTCTGGCAGGCACAGGGGACCATATGGGATGCCAGGAATCAATGCCAGGTCTGTCCTGTGTTGGCCACATGCAAGGCCCCTATTTTTTTTTTTTATTATTTTGTGTTTTTAGGCTGCATTCAGTGATGATCATGGATTATTCCTGGCTCTATGCTCAGGAATTTTTTGTTTTGTTTTGTTTTTTGGGCCACACCCTGTGACGCTCAGGGGTTACTGCTGGCTACGCGCTCAGAAGTTGCTCCTGGCTTGGGGGACCATATGGGACGCTGGGGGATTGAACCGCGGTCTGTCCAAGGCTAGCACAGGCAAGGCAGGCACCTTACCTCTAGTGCCACCGCCATGTGCTCAGGAATTACTCCTGACATGCTTTGGGGTATCATATGGCATGGCATGAATCAAACCCTGGTCACACTGCAGGGCAAGCGCCCTATTCGCTGTGTTATTGTTCTGGTCTAGCCAAAGAGATTTAAAGACATTTTGTAGGTTTGTCTATCTGGCAATGTTAGTATTTACTCCTGGCTCTGCACTCAGTGCTCACCTCTGGAGCAGCTCATGAAACTACAGAGGGTTCCATGATCGATGCACGTTGGCCCTGTGTGAACCCAGAGTTGTACTATTGCTCACCCCACCATATTATCTGGTACCCTCTGTTGCACTCTTTCTTTAAAACCTGGTCTCATGTATGTGAAAACCAACATGCATATGGAGAGCAGAGATTCTGTTCCTCATTTGTTCTTTGACTGATACGAGATTATGAATCTACATTTTCTTCTAATCAATAAAATTATACTGTAATTTAGTCGTTATTATTATCTATGTAGTAATAGTGAATTTTATTATAATATGTTCATTTAATTATAAATGATAAGCAAGTTCCTAGACCTAGAGAAACCTGTGCTTAGCTATATAATAACTGGCTTGGAATCTATTTCCGTTTCAATTCCTGTTATCATTTGCTTACAAGAAAATTTAACATGAACTGATTAATTCCCTTGAAGCCAAAGATTTCATATATAATAGTTCTGATACATAGTATGTAAGTGGAAGTCTGCCAAAAAGCATTTGGAGAAATGTAATTTTCAGACTAGAAAAAAGAGAGAATAGAAATAGATGTTGTTATTTTTCTTCCATTCTTTCCTTTCCTTCCATGTTGTTGGTACTTAAGTGTTAATTCTCCTATAATTAAATGGGTAGGATGCCCAAAATAAAGGCCCTAAATGCTGACATAATCAATAAATGTCTGAATCAATACATTGCCTTTTTATTCCATTTTCAAAAATAAATATTTATTGAGTACATATTACAACCACAGCCTAAGATTTGGAGGAATGTGAACCTGGGAATCAGTTATTTTTTGATGGAGTCCAAACCTGGCACCACTCAGGAATTACTCCTAGATCTGTGCTCAGAAATTACTCCTGGCAGGCTCAGGAACCTGAATCCATCATGGGTCGGGCGTTTTCGATAGCTCCGGCAACTGCGAATCAGTTTTATTAAGTTTGTGTTACATGATGTACAAGCCCTGATGACCACCACAACGAAATATGTAACCAGCACAATCAAGCAACCAAAGTACCTATGGAGAGCAGAGATTTAATCTTCCTCTGTTCTGTGATTTGCCCACACTTTCATTAGGGACCCAGGTTCATGCATGTTGATGCTGTTCCTTTCTCTGGCTCTAACCCATTAATCATCCCTTTGGGCAGTACATTGTGGTTTGAAGCCTGCTCTGATGTCCTGGTTGGAAGAAGGAGCCCTTGGGAGTCTGCAGAGATGTGTGTTTGCAGCACAGTGTGAATAGAGATTCAGGTCCTGGGGTATGTGTGTGGAGCATTGTGGGCGCATGTCAAATATGGCACTGAGTGATAGGGTGTGTGGCATCCTCTTGGATCAGGTGTGTAGAGCCTCTCCAACTATAGTTCACTGCCCTTGATGCTGAGGTCCACAATGATCTCCAGCTTTGTTGTCTTTGCCATGCGATTTCTGGTTCCCTGTCTCTTGGCATTTAGAACAGACCCACTCCTTGTCTTTGCCATTGGATCATTTTCAGTGATTACTCAAGTAATTTTTAATCCCATTTTTTGAGACTGCCTTGCTGGTTGTGCTTGGGGTCTCTCCTGGCCCTGTGCTTCTCAACCATTCCTGGTGCACTCAGAGAACCATATATGATGGTTGTGATCTAACCTGGGTCCACTCTACAAAGTAAATACCAATTCTGAAGAATACCAAGAAATGTTTTGTTCATTTTGGGGGGGCAACAAAGTGCTTTTCAGGAATTATCTCAGATATTACTCCTAGCAGTGCTTTGGGGTGTACATGGGATGCCAGAAATTGAACTTGGTTCAGCCATTTGCAAGGTAAATCTTCCAGGTTGTCCCAAATCTCTTTCTCAATAGAAATATATATAAGAACTAATCAAATTTAAATCCCAGAAAGATTTTGTACTTTTTATTGTTTTAAAAGATTATAAAAAAAACTATCTTTATATCAAACAGTTTAACTGCATTGACACATTTCCTTAACCTTATTTAGGAATTTAAATAGTCATCTGTTTTGTTTTATCTTGCTTCTTTGAACAAATAAGATCCCAGTTAGCTATTGTTTAATTAGTGATAAAGAAAAACTGACATACGACACCCCTACACCAGCTGGAAATAGCAAAAGAAAAATAACATGTCTTTCCTATTCTCTGACAACAGTTTATATTCCAACATAGCTATAGGCTTAGAATTTAACTCCCATTTTGTAAATACTTGTTTCAATTTCTCTCTTTTTTTTTATAGATAAGTTTTCCTGGATATCCCAAATTTTTTTTTGTTTTTGTTTTTAGGCCACATCCAGTGACGCTCAGCGGTTACTCCTGGCTATGCGCTCAGAAGTCGCTCCTGGCTTGGGGGACCATAAGGGATACCAGGGTATCGAACCTCGGTCCATCCTAGGCTAGCACTGGCAAAGCAGACACCTTACCTCTAGTGCCATCACGCGGCCCCTATACCCAAAATTTAATAAACAAAGTTTCCATTTTGTTATTCCAATTTCCCTGAGATTGGAGTGAAAAGCTTCCCTGGAGTGATAACCTGAAACTTAAAATAGGACCTGAAAAGTAACGTGAAATCTGCTAGTTCCTGATTCTTCTGTGTAACTCAGATGACATCATCAACAGAACCCCTGAACTACAGAAAAACAGCCGTCCCGTGATCATTCTGTGCAGATCCGAAGATATTAAACTGCAACTCTTGGGACTGACCTACCTGGAACTAACAATTCTCTCCTTTTTTAAATTTATTTATTGATTGTTTTTTGGGCCACACCCAGCAGCGATCAGGAGTTACTCCTGGCTCTGTACTCAGAAATTGCCCCTCACAGGATGGGGCCCATATTGGATGCCGTGAATCGAATTGAGTCCCACCTGGGTTGGCCATATTCAAGGCAAACACCCTACAACATGCTATCTCTCCAGCCCCAATACTCAATTATTTTAATATAAAAAGAAAGGGGAGGTCTTATCCTATATTACTGTATTACCTCAATATTAGTCTAGGACCAACCCCATAAAAGTTGTCTGCCCCTTTAAGACTCTAATTTTGCTTCACTGGCTAAATCTATAACTCCCCCTAAGTTCAGTTGGGGTGGAGAAAAATTAGCAGTTAGAAGAGAGAGTTGAAACAACAGTTGACTGAATTGTTCCTAGTCCTGGTGGTGGCTTTTCTCCCTGATTTTGACAGACCTTGGCTACCTGTATCTTTTTTGACTATTTATACATTTTGAATTGTATACCTGTTCCTTTTATATGGCCTTCAATCTGACCTTATCCTGGTCCCAAACCTATCTCACCCCATTCTCTCTCTCCTGACCTAGGTATTATCATAGGCCCATGGGCTTCTCTATTAAAAAGGATTGAGTTATTTTGTCAGAGTCTTGCCTGCAAGACCCCTTTGGACACCAGCAGTGTGAGCCCATCTCCTGAAACCTGCCAGGGGTGAACATGAGCACTGAGTCAGGAGCAAGGCCTGAGCACCAGTGGGTGTGGCCCACAAGCCAAAGGCAAGAAACAGACAACAATGGCCTCAAACAACAGAATCCATTGCCGAGGCAGGAAGCATACCTGACGCTTGGAGCTCGAGATGCCTGTGCACCCACCCTGTCCCTTTCTGAGCCTACACTCTTCCCCTACCTGAAAAGAGGACAAAAGATGGTAAGACCCCATCTTTTCCCATCTGTATTATTCCCAAAGTGCAACCTCTCATTTCTATTTCTCCCAAAGAGCAGCAGCAAGGTCCTTTGCAGAAAACCCTGGAGAAAAGACACAGATGTGAGCACCAGAGAGGAGCACAATCTCCTGCCGTGACAGGAAGTGCCTGCATGAGATCCAAAAATGCCCTGATGAGTTGTAACCCTGTGCACCAGCTCAGAGTCACATGGGCAGACACAGAGATTATTTCCACTCTAGGTGATGAAGAAGCATTCTGTGATCCAGGCTTGAATAGGACAACAGGGCTAGCCTAGCTCTACAAGAAACTGCACTCCTCAGCCCCTGGAAGCCCAGGATAGAACATTAGTCTGGGACAGAAGTCCAGCACACCAGCACCTCCAGCAGGAAGACAGCAGAGCAGATCCTTGCACTCAACCTTGTATTGCGTCTGCCACAGGACTTGGGGAAACCATCCTATTTGTGTGCTCCTGCAAAGTGTTTCCTCCCCACTGCCAGGAGTGATGATCCTCTTAGGTTCGGACTCGGATAGTTTCAGACTCATATCTGCCATTCAAAATACAATGCAGCAATGCAAAAGTATAGTTATTTCATCATGCTGGGGTCCAGCATCTCTAGATAAAAGAGTAAAATAGGTCTCCAAGAATGGCTTGCAGGACATTTTTTTATTGTGAGTCACACCCAGCAGCATTCACGGGGTTCTCCTGGCTCTGCACTCATAAATTGCTCCTGGCAGGCATGGGGGACCATATGAGATGAGAGAATTCAAACCATCAATCCTGGATCAGCTGCATGCAAGGCAAATGCCCTACTACTGAGCTATCTTTCTGGCCTCTGCAAGCCATTGTTATAGAGTACATAGGGCTTCAGTCTAGGGGATTCCCACCTCTAGGTAGTTGTAGTTGTTCTTTAAAATGGTTGGTTCTGGAGGCCAGAAAGATAGCATGGAGGTAAGGCATTTGCCTTTCATGCAGAAGGACGGTGGTTCGAATCCTGGGACCCCATATGGTCCCCTGAGACTGCCAGGAGTAATTTCTGAGTGTGGATCCAGGAATGACTACTGATTACTGCCGGGTGTGACCCAAAAATAAAGAAAAATGTTGGTTCTGGGGACGTGCCCGATAGCATAGTGGTAGGGTATTTGCTTTGCAAGTTGCCAACAAAGACAGACCTGAGTTCAATTCCCAACAACTCATATGGTCCACCGAACCTGCTAGGAGTGATTTCTGAGCACAGATTCAGGAGTAACACCTGATCCCCAATGGGTGTGGCCCACAATTAATTCCCATTAATTGGAAATTACACTACACACTGCCTATCAATCCAGAGTTTGTGGTATTGGAGAAAATGAATCAGAACCTAAAAGAGCCCTTAACCAAATTGACCTTGAGACTGTCAGTGGGTGGTTAGGGATCTCTGCCACAGCATGCATAAAATCTCCATTTTAGGGGAACTCAACATACTAGATGTATCCCTAGCTTTCCCTGGTGTGGAGAGCTGAAATAGCCCTCACGGGGCTCCTCCAAAGGCCCGCTGTGAACGCCTTTTCTCCTGTGTGGATAGTTGAGGAATTCCCGAAGAGATAAATCCATGCTTGGTATTACATTTTATGTCATCATTTGGCTATCTCTCCTTTGTATAATCTCAGGCAAAAATATGGCCTCAAATTCTTTTCAGAAATCCCAGCACCAACGATTACTTAGAGAAATTCTTTTCTGGATAATATTTAGCATCAATATCAAAGACAATATTTTTCTCTTTTTCAAATATGTCCTTGCAGCCTCAGGGAGTAGCCAGAATACAGATTCTGGGCTATTGACCATTCTCAGAAAATGGAACTGGGGCCGGAGAGATAGCATGGAGGGAAGGCATTTGCCCTTCATGCAGAAGGTTGGTGGTTCTAATCCCGGCATTCCATGTGGTCCCCTGAGCCTGCCAGGAGTGATTTCTGAGCATAGAGCCAGTAGTATCCCCTGAGTGCAGCCGGGTGTGACCAACCCCCCAAAAGAAAATGGGAACTGTATCTTAGTGGATTTGGCTCTTTTCTTGACCTCTAAAACAATTGAGCTTGAAAGGTCCGGGCATCCTAATCTAGCTGCCCGACCCAGAGAAATGAAGAGGTCAAGGTCCCAGAAAATGCTCTAAAAAGTGCTTTAATACTGACCATTCGGAATGGCCAGGGTCAATATGTGCCTAGAATAAAACACGGACAAAGACCTTGTGGTCCCATTGGTCCCTCCTTATATAAGATGGGAAGTGGGAGGGGAAGGAGAGTCCTTAAGGGCTGGACTTCCGCTACGGTAACATAAATCATTGGTGAGGTAGGGGTAAAGGCAGGACTTCCTTAAGGGCAGGACATCCGCCAAGGTAAAACGAGTTATTGGTGGGGCCGAGGTAGTGATGACTTCCTTAAGGGCGGGGCATCCACCAAGGTTGGTGGAGGTGGGGTTGACTTCCCTTTTCAATCCCCACTTCTTGTAGTGAGGCTTCTAATCCTAGAAGCCAATGTGATCAGGGGCCTCCACTTCCTGATATTCCTGGTCAGAATTATCTGCATGAGCCAATCCTTGGTATTGTTGGTGTAATACCATAAGTTTAACTTCCCCAACCTGGGCTCATATGAATGTAGTGAGGCGATTGATTATGCAGGGTAAAAGTAAAAGGCCAGAAGTAAAAGGCCCAGGAGGGGCCCCAGTAGTGGTATTAGATAGGGGAGAATCCCACCCCATAAAGACCATAAGGGACCATCTAATAGCTCTTTTCTTCTTTTGGGCCAGCTCCTCTTGATGGTGTCTGATTCTGTCTGGCATTATTCCTGACTTGTTAGTATAAAAACAACATTTTTCTTGCAAGGCCACGCAAAGCCCTCCTTGCTCTGCCAAGATCAAATCTAACCCTTGCCTGTTTTGTAATTCCACTTCAGCCACCGAGTCGAGCTGGTCCAGCACATCATTAATAGATTTATATATTGTCTCCACATCTGAAATTAATTTTTGTGAGAGTTTGTTATATCTGTCTATTGATATGGCTAGCCCTGCATTCCTGGTTGCTAGTCCACCTGCTACCCCTAGCCCTACCAGTAGGGGAGTAGGGGCAGGAACACTACAGCTCGTCGAGACCGCTGGGTACGGCCTAAGAGATCTATGCTAGGCAGAGGGATGGGCTCTGTCCCCGGGATGATGTCAATTTTGGGGAGCACTAATGCTGGGACACATATAAGCCAAATTTTCACCGCATATTCATACCCGTCCCGGAGGTAAGCACCCTGGGCTAAGGGGGGGCAGGTAGGACTTTTGAGCACTGAGCGGTTTCTACCTGACCCATGTTTATAGATTCAGATTCAGTGCCATTATGCAAATAGCAAACAGAAGATTTAAAGCTAGAAGGGACTACCTTACAACTAAAAGAAGCAAAGGTTAGATTACCTAGTTAGACAGGGACAGCCAGAGGCCAATCCCCCCCCCCCGAAGAGGGAGGTAAAGGCTGAGGCTTTGCTTTACACACCCATTCTGGCTCCCCCCCACATGGGAAGAAGTAGGGGACCAGAGGTAAGCAGTTCTAGTTTCACAGTCTACTGATCGAGTGTACAGAAGCCTACTGTTGAGTTGATGCCCGCCCCTGTAGTCACAGGGGTTTCCATATAGTCTTTTTACCAGTTTATCTGGGTGTACGACCTGATTGAGTCCTCCCTCAGCAAGTGCCAGGGAGAGCATTGCCAGAGTCAGTGAGCACATCAGGGCTGAAGTGTGCCTGCCGGACCTGAATCTTGAGGGGATCCTCAGTGTGCTCCACTTTCCACTCATCATGGTTGAGATCAGCCGGGACAGGTTTTAGATGGAAGGCGTGAACCCAGGAAGCATGCCGTCCACCTTAACAGCAGTCGGGTGATCAGAAGGACGACATAAGGTCCTTTCCACATAGGCTCTAGTGTCTGTGAGTGGTGCCGTCTTACCAGGACTTGGTCTCCCGGCTTTTGGGGTTCATATGCCTGTCTGAGTCCCTTTCAGACTTAGGGCATCAATGGTGGCCGGCCGAGCTGCTAGGAGAGTGGAAGGGGGGGGGAGAAAAACATCATAAGGCTCAGAAAGTATTTGCACTGGAAGGGGGGGCGCCATATGGTTGCTGCTGTAGGAAGACTAGGACTTTTATTCTGGTCCTATGAGCTAACTCAGCTGGATCTTCAGGGTTTTCTTCTTATAGGCTGTGAATTCCACAATGAAGATAAGGAGGTTTCTGCTTCCTTTTCTTCAATCCTGCAACTTAAACAGCTGTTGGGGTAGAGAGAACAGTAGAGCCCTAAACTCCAGTTGCCTTTCCTGCACTGTGTCAGACAGAGATGAAGAAATTTTATTTCTAGTAATAATTGTCTTACTTTTAACATTACCAAGAGAAGCATAATTTTTGTTCCTTTCCTTTTACCACCCATGTTTATTAAATGTTAGGGTTGGTTTATTTTTGCTACCTGCTTTAACCTCTGGGATAGATAGGCATAAAGTTATCTTTAGTTGTTAACTTGGCTTATTAATTCCTGTGGCCTTTCTTTTCCCTTTATTTCCCTCATAGCTTTTCCTGATAACCATTTTGCTTTAGAGATTTCATCACCCTAGAAGTCATTAGAGGGAACGTGGTCGAAGATCAATTTTCTGTAGCTACTTCAGGCTGACAGGGGACTGCAGTCTCAATCTCTAGATAGGGTGAAATCTCATATTTCCCTAAAGGAGCAGTTAACTGGTTCACTTTTGCAGTCTTAACACCTGAAAAGAATCAGATCAATTATACAGGGGAATGTTACTTAACCCAATCAGGCCTTGCAGCAGTAAATAGTACAACTTGAATGGCACAACTGTCCTTATTGTCTGTAATGATAGCACAAATTAAACAACAGGAAACAAAGCAGTATGACATTATGAATAAACACAGTTCTGAGTTACTTTAGTTAGACTAACATTTGCATTTACAGTTTATGATCTGGTTTAGTACAACTAGTAAGAGTGTTGTATCAAATAATTAACGATGGAGCTGGATGGCGATGGATGGTGATGGATGGTGAAGGATGGAGGCCTTTGTCCTTAGGCCCTGGCCACGTGGCTTTATCCCCCATCTACTGGTGGGTCTGGAGTTCAGGAAAGCGACGGGTATTGAACTCACTCACAGGCAGGCATCAGGAAGCATCAACTTTATTCTTGCCCTATTCACCACATGTGTGTGGCCTATCTCATAACCTTTCAAGCATTCAGCCATTCTTAGCTAGCCCTGCGTTTTAACTCCTTTCAGCCATTTTCCTTTGACCTCCATGCTGGTCAAAGACCAAAAGAGGCAAAGACCCAAAAGCCTAGCAGAGAGCCCAGCAGGGCAGAAGCCCCCAATCCCCTGGCTCAAAGGCTTATCTACCTTTTCCAAGACCCCTCCCAGGAAAGGGCGGGGTCTTGCAGGTAAGGTCAAGTTACCTAGGAAATGTGGGTGGGGGATGACTGCAGTCTCAATCTTTAGATAGGGTGAAATCTTATATTTCCCTAAAGGAGCAGTTAACTGGTTCACTTTTGCAGTCTTAACACCTGAAAAGGATCAGATCAATTATACAGGGGAATATTACTTAACCCAATCAGGCCTTGGAGCAGTAAATAGTACAACTTGAATGGCACAGCTGTCCTTATTGTCTGTAATGATAGCACAAATTAAACAACAGAAAACAAAGCAGTATGACATTATGAATAAACACAGCTCTGAGTTTAGTTAGACTAACATTTGCATTTACAGTTTATGATCTGGTTTAGTACAACTAGTAAGAGTATTTTCACATAAGTTACTTCAAAGAAGTGGGTTTTAAGTTAGGCCCACTAGAATTTTAATTAGCTACCAAAATAGTTTTTCTCTCCACCTTTACCTTGTACCTTACCAGGTATTTGAATAACTTGGCTTTTTCCTTTGCACATATACAGCACTGTTGGAGAAATCTCCATCTGGGGCACCCCCATTACTTACAGAGCTTTTCTGAGGATAGGTTGTAGACACAGCAGGCAGGTTTGTCACGTCACAGTCACTCAGGTTTGGCTGATGAGATGGTCAGTTCAGCATGAGGATCTTGTGGCTGGCCGTGGGCATCTCACCCTCTGTAGGAATTTTTAGAGGTGATTTGTCTATTCCACTCCTCTCCAGGTTTGGAAGAGACTGACTTTGAATTCTCTTTCTCCTGAGATTGAGGGTGGAGGGTGAGAGCAGGGCCCTAGGAAATCTTCAATTTCCTTACTCAGGCCATTTATCTCAGTCTCTTTCCGGTCTTTTCAGTCAAATGCTTAAGGGTGCCTGCTTGTCACACCACCTCAACTCCAATTATTCCTCTGAAAGAGGGCTTTGGGGTCCCCACACTAATTTTAGGATTTTCTGTCTGCATGGGGATCACTCCTCATGCAGAGAGGAAAGCCATCTGCTTGTATCTTGTGCAAAGCAACATGATGCCATGACATAAAATGGTACTAAAAGGTTCTAGGAGAAGAGAAAAAGCAAATATTACTTAAATTACTCAGATAATTCTAGAATCTTTTTCTACAACAAAATCTTTCATATATTTTTTCTTAAAACCATGACCATTTTTACAAAGCCTCCTGTGATACAAATATTAATGTTCTTGGTGACAAATAAAGAAAACATGCAAAATAATATTTTAATCATGCTTAATTCTACATATAGAAATACACTTAGTCTTCTGACCTCGATTTACAGGCAGAAGACACCAGCAATTCACGTTACACAAATTAATTCTGAAAACCAGAAAGAATGAATGCTCACTACTTCTGGCAGAACATGCTCAAAAAACATTTACACTTTTTTTTGTTAACCTAGAGACATATCAATAATTATTTAGTTTGATTATACAGATTTTTTCTAGTACACATTTTTTATTTCTTTTGCACCACTTTCCTTTCTGCATGCAGGGCAAATGCCCTACCATCCGGCTCCTTCTCTTCTCCTTCTTTTTTTTTTAAACTTCTCCACTCATCCTTTGGGAGTGGTTCTGCTGCTAAAAACCTCCAGGTGCACCAAAAAACAAACAAACAAACAAACAAACAAAAACAACAATAATCTGCAACATCCTTTTTTTTTTTTTTTTTTGGGTCACACCCGGCAGTGCTCAGGGGTTATCCCTGGCTCCAGGCTCAGAAATTGCTCCTGGCAGGCACGGGGGACCGTATGGGACGCCGGGATTCGAACCGATGACCTCCTGCATGAAAGGCAAACGCCTTACCTCCATGCTATCTCTCCGGCCCAACATCCTCTTTTTTTTAAGAAACCTTTAAGTTAGAAATTTAAATGCTTGGGGCCGGGCGGTGGCGCTGGAGGTAAGGTGCCTGCCTTACCTGCGCTAGCCTAGGAGACGGACCGCGGTTCGATCCCCCGGCGTCCCATATGGTCCCCCAAGCCAGGAGCGACTTCTGAGCGCATAGCCAGGAGTAACCCCTGAGCGTCACCGGGTGTGGCCCAAAAACCAAAAAAAAAAAAAAAAAAAAAAAAGAAATTTAAATGCTCAAAATTTTTTCCTGACTTCCAACCCATTAGCTAGATTTTTCTTTGATATGTAAATGACCCACTGGGATTACTTTGCCTACACCCACATTTCCCAGCCAGGTGAGTCTGGGAGGACAATGGTCTTTGCCCTGAGGGCGTAGTGAATTCCTTCAGGCTGGAGACTTTAAAAAAGCACCTTTTTTTTTCTTCAGCTAGAAAAAAAAAAAACGGCCAGTTGCTTTAAGTTCTTTTTGGCCTGAACACATGGCACGAAATTTGGGCAATCGCAAAGTCCAGAAATTCTCCAGGGAAAATTTATCCCCAATGGCCATTGAGAAATCTGGGGTTTGCGATTTCTGACACCCTTCGCCATGTCCCTAAAGTTTCTTTCCATGGTCAGACCAAAGAAAAACATAGAACACACAGACCAAAAAAAAAAAAAAACAGACAGACAGTGGTGCCACACTGGAACAACCAAACGAATGTGTTCAAATAATCTCTGCCCAATGTTCTAGTGTCAGAGTAAGTGGGGTGGATTGAATTTGCCTCATTTTAGCGAGTTTGAAGTTTTCTATCACAATGGCTAATACAGCAAATCACTAGGAGGAAAAATATTCCAGAGCCTATGACAATATGAAGGGCAAGCGACCCAGAGAAGTGTAATTTGAAATACAACCTTAGAAAAAGAAAATGGGAAGGAATCAAACTTGTAGAATCGCCACAAAGGCGGACAGACAAAGGAGGCACTCAGAGGGGAGTCAAACGAACATCCAGAGGCACACCTGTAAAATTCACAGATTAATTCTCGACTGTAAATACCAACAATAAATCCAAGACAGACAGCAATGCCAATAACAACCAAGTTTGTTTGTTTGTTTGTTTGTTTTTTGAGCTCCACAAATCACAGGCAGACAACCTCTCCCAGCAGCCCGGGAACATCTTCCCGCTGCTCTTACTGATCCCCTGGGGCACCACCAGGACCGTAACCTTGCAGTATTAGAGCTCATCAGCGCCCCTGCCACTTGGATACATGTCAAGTGGGGAACCCACCACCCGGAATACACATCATGTGGGAGATCCCTTAGTCACGCGAGGGACTCTAACCCTCCTGTGATACAAAGTCTGCTTCTACTTGGTTTCCACGTCGAGTAGGGAACTCATAACCTCAGCCACTAAGCCACCACAAAGTAAGTCTGCTTCCCACTGGTCACAGAATACAACATAATCTTAGACTAAGACAGACACGAAGCGAAGTGCGCTCACACACACATATCAGAACTCACCAGGCCGCCTGTTCATAGCTCTGTTCTGGGCAGAATAAGGACTCCTGGCTGGCTCGCCAATGAAAGGTCCGGGCATCCTAATCTAGCTGCCCGACACAGAGAAATGAAGAGGCCGAGGTCCCAGAAAATGCTCTAAAAAGTGCTTTAATCCTGACCATTTGGAATGGCCAGGGTCAATATGTGCCCAGAATAGGACAGGGACAAAGAAATCGTGGTCCCGTTGGTCCCTCCTTATATGAGATGGGAAATGGGAGGGGAAGGAGAGTCCTCAAGGGCTGGACTTCCGCTACAGTAACACGAATCATTGGTGAGGTAGGGGTAAAGGTGGGACTTCCTTAAGGGCGGGACATTTGCCAAGGTAAAACGAGTTATTGGTGGGGCCGAGGTAGTGATGACTTCCTTAAGGGCGGGCATCCGCCAAGGTTGGTGGAGCGGGGCTGACTTCCCTTTTCAAGCTCACCTCTGAAGACCAGTCCTTAGATTTTTCTACTTCTTAATAATCCACTATTTTGCATTTGAAGCTAGTTGTTAAATCTGCCTTCTCTTTTGTAACTTAGAATTTTGACAGCTCACACCCAAAGCTGAAGTATTGTTAAAATTTGCTTTGTGGTTGTAGACATTCTTCTCTGTACCTGTATTTGGCTTCACCCCATCAAACCCCCTGCGTAGAAAAATTAAACTTGTGCAACTCATGCCAGATGTGTTGACCCCACACACTTGTGTGTGGTTTCATTATTTCATATTTCACTGCCCCTGCAACCCACTCTCCCGGAAGTGGATTCATTGAAATCCCACTGGTGCTGTAGGACAGAAGCTGCCTGCAGCAGATCGCCTTTCCTTTGCCCTTTTAAGAGCAAGGTGTTCCCCCAAAGGTATTTAGTCCTTTTGCAAAAGAAGGGAAACCCCCACCTCTCTGCCTCGAGTAAGAGAAATTGTTTTGCCAATCTGGTCAGAATTCACAGGAGCATGGAGGCCTTGCAGGAAAAAATGAGCCAGTCCTTCCCCACAACTTCAGCCCCAGAGACTAACTGTGGGTCTTCAGACACCTGGTTAGACTCTGCTAGAAAAGACTGTGAATGATCATTCCCACAAGTCTTACTGCAGTAAAAGTGGATGAAATCTGGACTTGGATGCATGCGTCCCACCTGAAGAGTCACTAGAGGAAGAAAACTGAGGACCAGAAATGAACTGCCCACCCCACTTCAGAAGATGGCCCAAAGATAAGACTGAAGCAGGTGGACTAAAATGGGTGGAACTATGGACCCAATGTAGAAGGAGGCAGTGAATGCATACCACCCACAGCTTTGGTTATTGACCCAATTGGGAAGAGAGTTGGCAGCTCTGGCTCTAATGAAATTCCGAGTGTAGAGAAAGAACAATGTAAAAGGGTTAGACCCAGTACTCCACCCTCAAGGAGAGTCAAGGTTTTGACTCATCACAGGGGACTAACAGCTCAGAGAGCTCTGCTGACTAGTGGACAGACTTGGAATAACTCCATTTCTCAATAGGATTGCTAGAGGAACAGGTGCCTCCCTGTCATATCTGACTCGCTTTACATGGGCCCACATTGCTGGAGACCATGGAGCCTTGCAGGCAAGACTCTGATAAATATCACAGCCTTATTCATTAGACAAGGTCTGGGGCCTATGCCAAACTCCCAAGTCAGGAGATAAATAAAGAGGGAGACAGAGCTAGCTGGGTGTGGGACCATCTAACTTTCTTTTACAACTGCCGACCAAGTCTCCCTTTACTCTCCAACTCTCAACTGCCCATAAACTCTTCCTGCTCCTCCAACTGCCCACATATTCTCTCAATTGTCTATCCCTACTGCCAACCATGAGGAGGGTTTTATAGACTCAGAATCCAATCACGATTAAAGTCTTATTTAACTGGTAGTGGCTTATTTCAAGTTGTGGACGCATTTATGGCTGGTTGGTGCTGAATTGTAGGACGATACCTCCCTAGCAGAGGTCACTCTCTAAAGAGCAGGGGATTAAATCTGCACTTCCTGAAGCAATGGGAATTGTGTAAGGCCCTAGGTGAGTAGTGTAGTGTTGCAAACAGACCAGGGGATTCTGCAGTGGGTAAATGTCAGTTTGCAAGAGCAGGAAAGGCAATGGAAAGATTCCACCTCCTGGTGCCAGCAGTGGGTCACTGAATTCCTCTCATGCTCTTAGTATGTCCTTTCATAATGAATCTGCTCATCCAAATTATCCAGGCTCACATGGGTGCACTAATGTAGTTAGTGCTAAGGTCTTGAAGACAAGAGACCATAAGGATAGTCAAAATTACTCAGGGCCCTCTAAATAGGAGGAAATGTGGAGACTAGAGCAGAAGGGACACCATTTAGTTGATTTATGTCTAACAAGGCTAAATTTTCATTGGAAACAATCTCATGGCTCTCAGTTCTTTGTGGCCTTTAAAATCAATAAACAGTATCCCAGAACACCTGGCCATAGCAGATATCTTGTTAAGATATCTTAGATAGCAGGAACCATGGAGAATCCCCAAGACATTTGCAAATTAGTTTCAAGTTTAAGAGAATAAAGTTGTCTTTTCTTAAAAAATGTATGTAAACTTGATTGCATCTCGTGGGGGAGGGCTTGGATTACTCTCTGACAGAAGACCCAAATTAGTCAGGTTGGGGCTTGCCTTGGACAGTAAAGCTGTGCTTTGTTTTCTTTCAATTGCAAATTCTTGTTTTTCTACCCAGACCTGAATACAACAGAACTCTGTCTTGTGCCTGTGAAGGAGGCAGTTAGAAATGGGGTGAGGTGGATCATGAGGGAGTATGGGAGTACTGATGATGGGAGCTGTCACAGTGTAGGACTGGTGTTGAAATATGATGCAAGGAAACACAATGAGTTTTTGTAATTTTGTAAATCACTAAACAAATGAAACATGATAATGCAGTGAATGAATATTTCCTGCATAATTACAAGTGAAAGCAATGCAGTCAAGATTTTAGGAGACTTGGGATTTGCACAAGGACCCACCATTTGTCAAACATTTTATCACTGATACTTTTTTTTTTGTGGTTTTTGGGTCACACCCGGCAGTGCTCAGGGGTTATTCCTGGCTCCAGGCTCAGAAATTGCTCCTGGCAGGCACGGGGGACCATATGGGGCGCCGGGATTCGAACCGATGACCTCCTGCATGAAAGGCAAATGCCTTACCTCCATGCTATCTCTCCGGCCCCCTGTCACTGATACTTTTTCATCCTTCCAACACACAAGGAAACATTTCAAAATACATTTAAAATATGTCTACATCCAGCATATTTATATCGTTCTAGAGAGGGGGAATTTCTGATGACACATTCCTAAATAAATACCCTTTTTGGTTCTGAGTGTAAAAAAATCTGAACGTGGGTCTGTTTGGGTAATTCTATGGGGGGGGGGGGTCTCATCTTGCAGTTTTGCACAAGAAATCAGAGTCAAAATTCCAGCAGGGGTGCTAAGCAGCATATTGGAATTCATTGAGTAAACAAGCTTCTTTTTACTGGTACATTCACTGCCACTTTTCATAACCAGAGTTTAACAAATCATGTGAGTGTGCGGGTTGCCTTTATTAAGAGTACTAATTAATGCAGGGTAGATTAAAGGAAAAAGCAAATGTCATTTCCATGAGCACTTCAATGGAGCCCAAGAGGTAGTTCAGTCTGTAAAGTTGAGAAACTACACTCGGGTTTACCAGTTTCCATCTCAAGCCCCATGAAGATAACTGGCCTGTAAGGGTCCGGGTTGGCACCGAGAGACAGAGACCACCTCCGATAATGCAAGACACAAAAGGGAGTTTGATCAGATAGCAGAGGTCCAGGTCTCATCCAATCACTGACGTTGACAAGGACCTGGGAGCAAAATCTCAGCTAGTTTATATAGACATTACAAACATTAACAGGCCCAAGCATTTCATTGGTTAATACAAACAGTTCAACTTTCACAGCATACATGATTGTCCTATATCTTTCCTCACATACGTGACTGCATATCTCATTTTGGGCACAAAGCACATTATTTCATAAAATAAAGGTCTCAACTTATCTGACTCAACTTTGCTTGTCATGGAGACCTAATTTGGTGGAACATTCCAGAACCATCTAGTTTCTCTATCTAACAGAATGGGTTCTTAACATCCCTGCATTCCTTTTTAGAGGTTACATTTTATGGTTTTATTTGAGTTAACACCCTCTGCCTTGGCTCAAAGTGAAAATGAATTAACTGCCTTTGCTTTAGCTAAGAGTAGAAAAGTAACTAAATATTTTTTTGTTTTGTTTTGGGGCACACCCGGCAGCACTCAGGGGTTACTCATAGATCCGCACTCAGAAATAGTTCCTGGCAGGCTTGGGGGACCATATGGGATTCCGGGTTTCGAGCCAATGACCTTCTGCATGAAAGGCAAACGCCTTACATACATACTCTCTCTCCAGCCCCCAAAATAACTAAATTTTAACCTGTCTCAAGAACTATTTTACGGGCTGGAGAGACAGCATAGAGGTAAGACGTTTGCCTTTCATGCAGAAGGACAATGGTTCAAATCTGGCATCCCTTATACTCCCCTGTGCCTGCCAGGGGCAATTTCTGAGTGTGGAGCCAAGTGAAACCCCTGAGTGCTGCCGGGTATGACCCCAAAACCAAAATCCAAAAAAACAAAGAACTATTTTACTAGGATTTGGGATTGTCTTAGTCTAGGGCCCTTATCAAGGACCCAGGGGGACCTTGGTTCTTGGTTCTCTCAGGCCTCATTTGGACACAGCAGCCCCTGCAAACTACCTCACTAGCTTTTAGGTTGGCAGAGCTAGAGTCTGAGGGCACCAGCTTCAAGAACAAAAAATTCCAGAAATGGACCAAAATGAAGACCCTGATGCCACTCTATTTATGGCCAGAATCCTAAAGAACAGGCATTAGCTCCTAAATTCATTCCAAACCAGAAAAGAGAATTCTCCTACTTCTGGGCTTCGACCAGCTGTTCCACACAGTAGAGTTTCACCAGGTCTTAGAGAGATGGAGAAGGGGAAGGGGAATGGCCACACACTGGAGAAGTTCTGCTAGGAAATAAATCCCCAAAGTTCCTTTACAAATACCACCTACCCATCAGTACCAGGCCACCACAACTTCAATAAAATAATGGTGCTCAGTCACTCTTTTTCAGATTCCCATGAATATTCACTGGTGAGTGTTGCTTTCATTGTTTATTTTTGTCTTTACTCATTTGTCATCCTTATTTGACTTTGGGGTCACAAATAGTGATGCTCAGGGTTACTCGAGGATCTGCACTCAGGAGTCAGGGAAACATGAGATCCAGGAATTGAACCTGGATGGTTGCTTAAAAGGCACAGGCACTACCTGCTGAATGAGAACATAGGCTCATCTTCTTCAGCCCTGCTCCAACTACAACAAAAAGGATATCAGCATTGTAAATGATGCTGCTGAGTCAGATCTGAAGAAGTAGAATTTACAGGTGAGGTTAAATCCTGGGCCCCTAGAGTACTCAAAAGGAAGCATCCACTAGTCACTTCTGGAGTGTCACTCAGTTTATGTAGGTGGAAAGGGATATTTATAAGGGACAGTAGGCTATAGTCTCTGTGTCAGCCAATCAGGCCGAATGAGAGAGGCGTTTAAAACAGTGTGTGCTTCTGTGTCTAGGGTAGACATTAAGAAAATCGATTGTGGGCCTGGAGAGATAGCACAGCGGCGTTTGCCTTGCAAGCAGCCGATCCAGGACCAAAGGTGGTTGGTTCGAATCCCGGTGTCCCATATGGTCCCCCGTGCCTGCCAGGGGCTATTTCTGAGTAACCCCTGAGCACCACCGGGTGTGACCCCCCCCCCCAAAAAAAAAATCGATTGTGTGCTCTGGGTTTAAAAACAGTATGTGTTTCATGTTATTAGTTACTTCTCAAGTTGCTTAAGGACAAAATTTAGATAAGGGCTCGATAAGTTAGATTGTCTTCCACTAGAGGCAGGATCCCCAGATCATAGCTTCTTAGAAAGTGTTAGTGGTGATTTTTCACAGGCAATAAAATGTGGGATAAAGACTTTTCATCTAGATTAGATTTACGGCACGGTGGACTTTCCTAGGAAGCATCTCCTCATGATTTTTTTTTTTTCGGTTTTGGGGCCACACTCAGCAGCGCTCATGGGTTCCTCCTGGCTCTACACTCAAATTGCAACTCGTAAGCTCAGGGGACAATATGGGATGCCAGGATTCGAACCACCATACTTCTGCAAGCAAGGCAAACACTCTACCTCCATGCTCTCTCTCTCTGGTCCCATGCTTTTCTTTTTTATTTTTTGATTGATTGATTGGTTTTGGGGCCACACCCAGCAACGCCTGACTCTGCACTCAGAAATAGGCCCCCCAATATTTATATATCCCAGAAATATAAACATTTGAGATTCCTATCTCTAAAATTTGTTAACACATCTCTATCCTAAGATTTTAACCCATTTTATTGGATCTATTCAAAAAAAGAGAAAAGGGTATTGCCACAAAGTAATACTGGGATGCGAGGAGACACTGACTAGGATGTAGTCCACTGTCCCTGATTCATAGTTGTAGTACCAACATTGTTACCCATAAATACATATAAAGAAATATACATACCCTACATTTGGGTGTGGAATCAAGTCCAAGACAATATCATTATTCGCAAATAAATACATATAAGGAAATATACATATTTCCCATTTGACTCCTGAATCAAGCCCAAAGTCATAACTTTCTTTTTTAATGTTAAATTATCTTTATTTAAACACCGTGATTACAAATATGATTGTAGTTGTATGATTACAGCATGTAAAGAATACCCCTTTTCATAAGTGCAAGATTCCCACCACCAATAACATTATTTTATAAGAAAAGTACAGATTCCGGAGCCGGCGAGGTGGCACTAGAGGTAAGGTGTCTGCCTTGCAAGGGCTAGCCAAGGAAGGAACCCGGTTTGATCCCCAGCGTCCCATATGGTCCCCCAAGCCAGGGGAATTTCTGAGCTCTTAGCCAGGAGTAATCCCTGATCATCAAACGGGTGTGGCCTGAAAAAACAAAAACAAAAAAAAGAAAAATACACATTCCAGGGCATAAGCAGAGGAACATTGGTAGAGCAATTTGCCTTGCATGTGGCTGACCTAGGATCCCCCAGAATTCCATTTGGTTCCCCAACTGAGGAGCAATTTCTAAACACATAACCAGGAGTAATCCCTGAGCATTACCAGGTGTGTCCAAAAAAGAAAGAAAGAAAAGAAAAATACACATTCCACCATCTTTGTTGGGAGCATGCCCAAGTGAGCATGATGAAAGAGGACTAATTCAGCTAAGGTGTAATCTGTTGGGTGAGAATAATCAGGATGGGAATGGAAGTGTCGATGACTCCCTGTAGCTGCTGGTTTAAGTCACAGGCTGTAATTAGTCCTTCAGCCAAGACCCATTTGAAAAGATAATTTTGGTCCTAGTAGCAATCCAGGGGAATGAAAGGCTGAAATGCTTCAAAGGGGTGCAAATGTGTGTGAGTGGAGTCTTGTTCCAGGGCACAAAGGATGTTGAGCTATAGGGCCCCAGGGATTTAGTAGGGAAAGCAAGTCCTGGATAAGTGAGCACAGGGAAACTATAGAAAAGGTGTTGCTGGGCTGGAGTGATGGCACAATGTTAGGGTGTTTGCCTTGCACACAGCTGACCCAGTACAGACCAAAGTTTAATTCCTGGGTGTCCCATATGGTTCCCCAAGCTAGAAACAATTTCTGAGTGCATAGCCAGGAATAACCCCTGAGTGAGTGTCACCAGGTGTGGCCCAAAAAAGAAAAAAGAAAAGGTTTAGCTGAATGACAGGCAGAAAAGGGGAAATGTAGCAAGCTATGTAGAACATAGATATGAACAGAGCTATGTACAACACAGACATTAGCCTAACATAAATGTGAACAGGAGACCTACGCAGAAATAATTAATTGATCAATAATTACAGTTATAAAACTGACCCATCTTAGAGTAGTAAAAGGGTCAAAGCGCTTCATAAATATAAAGCTCTCAAGTAAAGAGGTTATGCAGCTGTATTTGTTGCTATAGGACCTACTGAAGTATAAAATTTTCTCCTGGCCGATTTTTTGAGACCATAGGGAATGTCGAGGTTCAAACCCTGGTTGGCTTCGAGCAAGGCAAATACCTTTTCCACTATGCTACATTCTAGTCCCAACTATAAATTTTTATGCAGTTAATCATTCAGAAGTAAACAGGTCTCCCCATATTCCCTCAAGTCACTATTGTCTTGTTTAAAAGTTATTTTAGTTATTTTCATAGGCAACATGTTGTGTATGTAAATATTTTAGGGGATTATTATGTTACTGACCATAACCTGTGTCTTGAGATTTATTGAAGGCTTTGCTACAATCCAAATAAGGCTTTCTCCATGAATATTCATGTGTCTAAGAAGCTTTGAGGATAAAGCAAACACCTTTCCACACTGCTGACATAATAAGGCTTCTATCCTTTGAGAATTTTCTTTTTTTTTTTCGGTTTCTGGATCACATCTGGCAGCGCTCAGGGGTAACTCCTGGCTCTATGCACAAAAATAGCAGCAGGCAGGCTCAGGGGACCATATGGGATGCCGGGATTCGAATCACCAACGTTCTGCATGCAAGGCAAACACCTTACCTCCATGCTATCTCTACGGCCCATTGTGTGAATTTTCGTTGTTAAGGTATGAGGATCAAGCAATGCCTTTCCACAGTTCGAACATGAATAAGGCTTCTCTCTTGTATGAATTTTCATGTGTTTGTTAAGGTCTGAGGATCGAGCAAATGCCTTTCCACACTCCTGACACGAATAAGGCTTCTCTCCTGTATGAATTTTAATATGTATGTTAAGATTTGAGGATTTTGCAAATGCCTTTCCACACTCCTGACATGAATAAGGCTTCTCTCCTGTATGAATTTTCATGTGATCAGAAAGGTTTGAGGATCGAGCAAATGCCTTTCCACACTCCTGACATGAATAAGGCTTCTCTCCTGTATGAATTTTCATGTGTTTGTTAAGGGCTGAGGATCGAACAAATGCCTTTCCACACTCCTGACATGAATAAGGCTTCTCTCCTTTATGAATTTTCATGTGCGTGTTAAGGTCTGAGGATTGTACAAATGCCTTTCCACACTCCTGACATGAATAAGGCTTCTCTCCTGTATGAATTTTCATGTGTTTGTTAAGATTTGAGAATTGAGCAAATGCCTTTCCACACTCCTGACATGAATAAGGCTTCTCTCCTGTATGAATTTTCATATGTATGTTAAGACTTGAGGATCGAGCAAATGCCTTTCCACACTCCTGACATGAATAAGGCTTCTCTCCTGTATGAATTTTCATGTGATCAGAAAGGCTTGAGGATCGAGCAAATGCCTTTCCACACTCCTGACATGAATAAGGCTTCTCTCCTGTATGAATTTTCATGTGCCTGTTAAGGCTTGAGGATTCACCAAAAGCCTTTCCACACTCCTGACATGAATAAGGCTTCTCTCCTGTATGAATTTTCATGTGTTTGTTAAGGCTTGAGGATTCACCAAATGCCTTTCCACACTCCTGACATGAATAAGGCTTCTCTCCTGTATGAATTTTCATATGTACGTTCAGATTTGAGGATTTTGCAAATGCCTTTCCACACTCCTGACATGAATAAGGCTTCTCTCCTGTATGAATTTTCATGTGTTCAGAAAGGCTTGAGGATTGAGCAAATGCCTTTCCACACTCCTGACATGAATAAGGCTTCTCTCCTGTATGAACTTTCATGTGTGTCTTAAGGTCTGAGGATTGAGCAAATGCTTTTCCACACTCTTGACATGAATAAGGCTTCTCTCCTGTATGAATTTTCATGTGTTTGTTAAGATTTGAGAATAGAGCAAATGCCTTTCCACACTCCTGACATGAATAAGGCTTCTCTCCTGTATGAATTTTCATGTGTCTAATAAGCTTTGAAGATTGAGTGAAGTACTTTCCACACACCTGACACATATAAGAATTCTCTCCTATATGAATTTTCATTTGTTCAGTGTGGGACGAAGGGTACGTGAAGGACTTGCCATTCTCAGGACATAGATGACATTTGCTTCCTGTCCAAACTTCCTTTGGATCATTCTGGTGTGACAGTTGTCTCAGATTGAATCTACCTTGCTTACCATCAGAGGATTCCTGTATAATAGGGGTATAAAAGGGCACATCATATTGCTGAGCACACGAGAAATCCCCCTCACATTAATATAATCAATGGTGGTGGGGTACACTCCATGGAAAAAATGCTTGTGAGTATCTTGATATGAGGGAGTTAGAGCAAACACTGGTGGCTTCTTGGCCCAAAGTGATCTAACTATGGAAGTCTGTGTCCATTTACTGGGCATAACAGAGTCAGGAGCACTGTGCCCAAAAGACTGAGTCCCCATAGTACGGACGCTCTCTTTAACCTGATCCCCCATTAAATAGGTGACCCTTGAGTCCTCATTCCCATCACGATTCTGGCAGGGCATTTTCCTTGAGACTGGGTTCAATAACACTGGATCATTCACAACCCAGCATGGCGTGCCTCTTCCCTTTGGAACAGCACAATGATAGTTCAGTAACCTTCCAGTCTCCATGTTCAAAAGCACCCTTCATATGTGATCCCCATCACAGAAAAACAATTCGCTACATGTGTGGATGTCTCTAAAGAGATATAGACATCCAGGCAAGACATGAGCTTAGGGAGGTAAAACAGCCTGAGCAGAGGAACAGAAAGCATTATTTCTGAACCCTATATAAACAAACGTAAAACACATCCTTTCTTGGGGCTTCGTAGGATCTAAGAGCATATAACTTAAGGCCAGGTGGGATCTTCTGCACAACAGAAAGGAAACGGCCAAATCAGAATGTTAAATACCTCAGTAGGGCCAGAGCAGTAGAGTAGTATAGCAAGGAGAGTCCAGTTCGGAATTAAGCCCTAATATCAAAAATGGGCCCATTCCAAAGAAAACCCCCAAATATCACAGGTGTTGATCCAAAAGAGAAGAAAAGTCTCACAATACTCATATTCCTCCCAATCAATGAACTCAATATCCTTTTTTGAAATGTTCTCTCTACTATGGAGGTCCCACCAGGCAGTGCTCTTGTTTACTCTGGCTGTGTGCTTCCTGATCAAATATGGTGAGGCTCGGGGACCATGTACAGTGGATAATGAGATCTAGCTTTCCATCTCTACTCACAATCCAGTTGAAACACTTCACCTAATATTATATCAAATCAAAATCACTGTATGTCTTCACTCCTGAAACCATTTCCCACACAAATCACAGAATTCCTTTGCTCTGAAAAACAATGAGACCTTTTAATAAGACAAATCATTCCAATGAGTTTGGCACTTATGAGATTAATGGAATACTTCTCTTCACACCAAGCTCTGGATGCTCCCACCATTGCAGAGACCAAAGATGAGGTAAAAGGGCTGGATCAATGGGCCCCACTGAATAACTCCTATGTGTTTGTGCACCGAGCTATTCCACCACCACAATAAGAATATGATTTGGAATGTGCAAATCTTACCAACTCACTCCTGTTTGGAGATCTCATTCTAAAAGGAAATTGTAGAATGGAGGAATTCTGAACTGGTGCTCTGCATACTGAAAACAAATCAGGTATGAAATGTAAGACTCTGTTCAGAGACCAGAACAATACAAAATGGGGAGCTCATTTACTTGCATGCAAGTGATTCAGGTGGGATCACTGAGATCTCTTATGTTCCCCCTCCCTCCAAACTAGAATAATTTCTGGTGATTTTTTGGTGGGGCTTTTTTTTTTTTTTTTTTTTTTTTTTGTTTTTGGGCCACACCCTGTGACGCTCAGGGGTTACTCCTGGCTATGCTCTCAGAAGTTGCTCCTGGCTTCTTGGGGGACCATATGGGACACCGGGGGATCGAACCGCGGTCCGTCCTAGGCTAGCGCAGGCAGGCAAGGCAGGCACCTTACCTCCAGCGCCACCGCCCGGCCCCTTTTTTGGGTTTTTGGGTCATACCCAGCAGCACTCTGGGGTTACTCCTGGCTCTATGCTCAGAAATCGCTCCTGGCAGGCTCGGGGGACCATATGGGATGCCAGTAGTTGAACCATCATCCTTTTGCATGCAAGGCAAATGCCCTACCTCCAGGGGTCTCAAACTCACGGCCCATGAGTTGTTCTGGCCTCCGTACAACATTTTGTGGTCCACAACCGACCTTCAAATATGCGATTTTTATTCAGTAAGCTAATAATTGTGAATACTGCAATATCTGAAGGTTGGCCACAGGCCACAAAATGTTCTACAGAGGCCGCAACAACTCACGGGCCATGAGTTTGAGACACGTACATCTGGCCCTTGAAATAATCTCTGAGCACAAGGCCAGTAGTAATGCCTGAGCGCTTTCAGGGCTGACACAAAATCCACACAAATATTTAAGTGATAGACACTTTTTAAAGTGGCAATATTACCACAGTACTTACGGGATCACTCATCAATGGTTTAAAGATACAGATAAAAAATATATCCTCCCAAAAAAAACAAATTAGGGGCCGGAGCGGTGATACAAGGGGTAAGACTTCTGCCTTGCCTGTGCTAGCCCAGGACAGACTGTGGTTCAATCCCCCAGCGTCCCATACTGTTCCCCAAGCCAGGAGCGATTTCTGAGCACATTGACAGGAGTAACCCCTGAGAGTCACCAGTGTGACCCAAAAGCCAATAATTAATTTCTGAGTGGGCCAGATGAAGACACAGCGGGGCCGGAGAGATAGCATGGAGGTAAGGCATTTACCTTTCATGCAGAAGGTCATCGGTTCGAATCCCGGCGTCCCATATGGTCCCCCGTGCATGCCAGGAGCAATTTCTGAGCACGGAGCCAGGAAAAACCCCTGAGCATTGCCAGGTGTGACCCAAAAACCACAAAAAAAAAAAAAAAAAAAAGACACAGCAAAGATGGTGTTTCCTTGCATGTGGCTGACTGACATTAAATCCTGACATTCTCTATGATTGTCGTAGCCTGCGAGGAATAATATCTGATCACAGAGTCATAATAACACCCGAGTCTATGGGTGTGGACCAAAACTACACACCAAAAAATGTGTTGAATGAAACCTGGCTGAATAAGCAACAGAGTAACAGTATATTGTTTTCAGATAATAAATCAGCTTATAGAATAGGGAAGATAGTGCTCGCTTCGGAAGCACATATACCAAAATTGGAATGATACAGAGAAGATTAGCATGGATTCTGAGCAAGGATGACACGCAAATTAGTGAAGCATTCCATATTTAAAAAAAAGAATAGGGAAGATAGATTAATAATTAATAAGGTCAAAAGGAGGAACTTAAAGATGTCCACATTGGGGGCCGGGTAGGTGGCGCTGGAGGTAAGGTGTCTGCCTTGCAAGCGCTAGCCAAGGAAGGACCACAGTTCGATCCCCCGATCCCCCGGCATCCCATATGGTCCCCCCAAGCCAGGGGCGATTTCTGAGCACATAGCCAGGAGTAACCCCTAAGCGTCAAATGGGTGTGGCCCAAAAACCAAAAGAAAAAAAAAAAAGACGTCCACATTAGGGTTGTCCTGGGCTCAACTGTGGTCAAAATATATAAATCAATGATATATTTCTAGGGGAGCTGGAAATAGCACAGTGGTAGGGTATTTGCCTTGCATGTATCGATCTGGACAGTATATATATATATATATATGTTCACCCCCACACTAGCCAGAGAAATATCGAGCGGTAAGGTGTCTGCCTTCCATGTGTACAACACCAGACAGATCATGGTTAGATTTCCAGTATCCCACATGGTTCCCCAAGCCTACCAGGAGTGATTTCTGAGTACAGAGCCAGGAGTACCCAATGAGTGCCACTGGGTGTGATCTAGACAACCTCCAAAATAGGAAAAAATATATATTCTAGTGTGAAAGCGACATGGGACAGCCTGGGTGGGATTCACCTTGCAAGTGGATGAACCTAGTTCAATTTCTGGCATCACATCTATCCACAAAGTACTTCAGGGGTAATATATGAGAATAGAGCTAAGAATAATTCCTGAAAATCAGTGCAATGCTCCCAAAAGAGAAACAAAAAAATTCTCAGTATTTCTAAGAGTTGGTATTTTCCACAGCCATCACATCTGGTTTTCTGAGTGCACCAGAATTGGCTGAGAAGCACAAGGCCAGGAGAGACCATTGAGTACAACCATTAAGGCATACCAAAAATGAGGGGGAAAAGGCGCTGGAGAGACAACACAGTAGTAGGGGATTTGCCTTGCAAGTGTCCAACGAAGGACAATTGGTGGCGCAAATCCTGGCATCGCATATGGTCTCCCATACCTGCCAGGAGTGACTTCTGAGCAGAGAGCCAGGAAAGACCCTGAACCTGTTGTCTCTGACCAAAAACAAAGAAACAAACAAAAATAGACAGAAAAAAAATTGGGGGGAATCACTGAAAATGATCCAAAGGCAAAAACAAGTTTGTGGACAAATAGAACACAAAGGCATCTAGCATACCCTGAGAAGAGAATCCCAACATGGGGTTGTATAATTAGCATGAGAGCATAGAAAGTGGTTGAGGACCCAGAACCACAAATACTAACAGAAAGAGGAAACCAGAAAGAGCAAAGTCAAGAAAGCCCAGCTCCAGAACATTGTGGGCCTTAGCATCAAGAGCTGTGAACTGAAACAGGACGTCATGCACCCCTGATCCAGCAGTCCAAAACACACTGCTCAGCACCCACATTTCACATGTGCCCAGGACACTACCACACTCCTTCACAGGGTCTGAGTATTGGGCTCCTCTTACACTCACCTTCAAGCACACCTCTCTGCAGCTTGCCAAGGACTCTTTCTTCCAACCAGGAGATCAGCACAGGCTTCACGCTGCACTGTCCTGCCCAAAGGAATGATTCATGGTTAGAGACAGGTAAGGGGACAGCAACCTTCCTCCTCTTGTGTATGATTCTGGGTCCCTAATGAAAGTAGCCAAATCAAGCTTTCCTTCTGAATGTTGGTTATCACACAGAGGAAACCAGGTTCAATAAAAGTGTCCAACTTATGGTGCAGGATAATACTGCAGAGGAGCAATAATACAACTCTGGGCTCACAATGGGCCAATGTAGAACAATCATGGCAAGCTCTGTAGTTCCCTGAGCTGTTCCTAAAGTAACACTGACCGCTATGCCAGAGGTCAAACACTGCCAGGATGACAAGACTCCATAATGTCTTGAAACTAAGGGCTGGGGCTGCGAAATAATACAGCGGGTAGGGCTTTTGCCTTGTGATGTGATGAACAGGGTTAGATCCATGGCATCCCATATGGTCCCCCAAGCCATTCAGGAGCGATTTCTGAGCTCAGAGCCAGAAGTAATCCCTGAGCACCGCTGGATGTGACCCCAAGACAATACATACATACATACATACATACATACATACATACATACATACATACATACATAAATGAATAAATAACTTTGTAAGGGCTGGAGAGTTAGCACAAAGGTAGAACCTTTTTTTTTTTGGTTTTTGGGCCACACCTGTTTGACGCTCAGGGGTTACTACTGGCTATGCACTCAGAAATCGCCCCTGGCTTGGGGAGACCATTTAGGACACGGGGATCGAACTGCGGTCCTTTCTACACTAGCGATTGCAGGCAGACACCTTACCTCTAGCGCCACCTTCCCTGCCCCAAGGTAGAACATTTTCCTTGCATGCAAACAATCCGGCCAAACCCGGTTTTAATTACCGGCATCCCATAGGGTCTCCGGAGCCTTCCATGAGTAATTTCTGACCACAGAGCCAGTAGTAACCCCTGAGTCCCACCAGGTATAGAACAAAAACCAAAATACATAAATAAATAGATAGATAAATAAATAAATCAATAAATAATAAAAATAACTTTGTGATACTCAAACTGAAGTTAGTTGTTAAAAGAATATCTTGAGGGGCTAGAGAGATGGCATGGAGGTTTGGCCTTTGACTTGCATGCAGAAGGACAGTGGTTCGAATCCCAGCATTCCATAAGGTCCCCGGAGCCTGTCCCAGGCGATTTATGAGCATAGAGCCCCCCCCCAAAAAAAAGGATGTCCTGTATCTGAAAACACCCTTCTCCTTTAAATGATTTAAATGAAAGGAACACTGATAGAAACACCTGACTACTATTTAGTCTTTTAATTTATATCAGAATTGACAATCGGGATCTGAGCTAGGAGTAAAAACTTTGAAATGTTTAGATTTAACCTTTTGTAGTTCGGATTGATAATGCAGCGGTATGGTATTTGCCTTACAGCCAACACAGGTTGGACAGTAGCTCAAATCCCAGCCATTGAGCCTGCCAGGAGGAACTTCTGAGCACAGAGCCAGGAGTATCCCCTGAGCACCACTAGGTATGTCCCAAAACCAAAAAAAAAATTTTACTGTTTTGATCCCAGATAAACATTTGGATCAAAGACTCCTCTCTGTCCTCTTCAGTTGGAGCATATCTTTCAGAAGGTTTGTAACCCACAATGAAGACCTATGAATATATATATACACACACATTGGCTTTAGGGTCACACCCAGTAGCGCTCAGGAGTTACTCCTGGCTCTGCGCTCAGCAATTGATCCTGGCAGGCTAGGCAGACCATATGAGATGCCGGGATTCGAACCACCAACCTTCAGCATTCAATCCAAACGCCTAACTTCCATTCTATCTCTCCAACCCCTAGGAATATTTTCTTGTAAAATTTATAGATCACACATTATGAAGTGATAAGCTTTTGCTAACAAGAAAGTACAATCTTTGGAACATGGAGAAAACAGATGTACTTGGTCTCAAACATGAAAGTCATGTTTAAAACATCTCTGTAACATTCAATAAAATTGGATTCAGATTCACAATCATTTCTGAACATGGCCCCTGTCTCACCGCCAAATCCACTGAACTCACATTCTTCTGGGATTGCCTTAGTTTCTGAACCAAGCAGATCGTGACACTATACTGATAATATGCGATAGAGGCATGTAGGTTCTTTAGGGTCACTCAGGGCTTGATTCCCAAAACAACCAAGTCATGCCAGGATTGATTCCAGAGTGCAGAGCTAGATGAAAGCCTGAGTTCTGTTGGGTATACCCCAAAAAGAAACAACAGAAGAAAAGTAGGGCCTGGGACACAGTATAATTAGGAAACATACTTTGAATATAGGAGCCTCAGGTTGATTGCCTGCATTACACCAGCCAAAGATGACAGGGAGGCGCTGATGTCTTGATACCCTAAATAACTCATGAGCAAAATGTAAGTCAAACTTGCTCGCAATCAAGTAGGACTCATTGGGAATTGGGACACTGGTAGAGTCATTTGGACAGTAGCACTCCAAGAGATCATGAATAATGGCAGGAGTAGTTCCTAAGTTCTGAGTACTCCCATGTATGGTCACGATCTTCCCCAAACTTACAAAAATTAAATGCCTTGAATTTGGGAGAATTGTAGGATGTACCCATAGTGGTTCAGGCAGAAATCTAGCCCTAGGTTCAAGAATAATTCCTGGAGGCTTATAAGATCAATGTGCAGCCTGGATCAAACCAAGTGCACAGACGCCAAGCCAAACACCATACACAATGCAATATCTCTTAGCACTGTGGAATGACATTTACAATTACTGAATTGGATTCCTCTAAGATAGAAAGTCAGACCTGGGAGGTTAAGTCAATGTGGAGTGGATTGTCTTTGGGGAACTGCAAAGTCAGGTCCCCTATTGAATGCAGATACCTGACTGATATTTGATTCTCTCCAAGGGACTGTTTAACAGATACACCAGGGAAGCTCTTACCTATGTCCCGCAGGTGCTGGTAGATCTCCAGCATCACATCTCTGTAGAGTTTCCGATGAGAGGCGTCCAGGCACAGCCACTCCGCTGGGGAGAAGATCACAGCCACATCGGGGAAGGTCACCATGTCCTGAGGCAGCACACACAGGAGGGGTCAGGGCCCAAGCTCACCCAAGTTCTAGGAGTAGAGAAGGAACCTCCTGGTTCTCTAAAGAGACTCAAGTCCTCTATCTCTACTCTCAGAAGGAAGCATCTTCAAAGCCAATATGTAAACAGGCACCTCTAAATAGCCTGGGTGACAGGCTCCAGAAATCCCTATAGTTCAGCCAACATACATTCAAAACAGAGCCAGGAGTTTCCAGACAGGGTCGATCCAAGGTCAATCTCTGGTTTAGAACTGGGTCGCCTAATGTTGTCAGGAATAACTCCTCCTTGGTGCAGAGTCAAGAATAAGCTGAGTTTCACAAAATGGAATAAAATTCTAATCAAAACAAAACAGTCTGAGATAGAACAACACAAAGAAATCATAACGAGTACCGGGAACTGTACTCACAGGAAAGGACCCAGCAACATAGTTTCTAGGATGTCAGAAAATTTTTCACCCAGAGTTTCGACTTAGGAACCCGGGATGTGTGCCAGACCTCTGTGTATGGTCCTAAATGAAGACAGTGAGAAGACAAGTGCCCAGGCATCAGCCGACCATCTGGGAGCTTAAGTAAAATGCAAATGTGCTGAACCTAGGAAACAGCCAGGAGGGAACTTGCCTTGCACTTGGCTAGCCCAGAGAGAACCCCAGACTCCTCTTATGATCCATCACACAGAGTAGAAAGGACACCTGAGAGCAAAGTCAGGAGAATCCCTTACTGGCTGTGGTGCCAGAAATAAAAATTAGTAATAGAGCTGAACCCAGATGAGGCAGAAATGATGCTTTAAAGCAGAAATCCGGGAATCAAGGATTTCATTAGCAACATGGTAGGAGTCCATATTACCAGAAGATCAAAGCTGAACCCCAGGACCCCATAGAGTCTGAGACCTGCCAAGGGTGACCCAAGAGCACTGATTCAGGGGCCAGGCCTGTGCACCACTGGTGTGGCCCTCAAACCAAACAAAGCAAACTAGGACAAAAGAGGCCTCAAATACAGTGCGCAGCACCTTGACCGGATGTCAAACCCTGACACTGGGGTGCTGCACACTCCTGTCCTCCCACCCTGTCCTTCTCTAAGCTCATAATCTGCCCCTACCTGGGAACAGGATTTCAAACGGTGCAGTTCCATCTTCACTTGTCTATATTGTTCTTAAAGAGCAGCAGCAAGGCCGTTGTCACAAATCTCTGTAAGAAGACATTGCCAGGAGTAACCCCTGAGTGTCACTGGGTATAGTCTAAAAACAAACAAAATAAAAAGAATAGGGAAAACAGATTAAGAGAATCAAAATGAAGAATATAAAAATATCCACATTAGGGTTCTGCTGAGCTAACTCTTCTGCAATTTAAACACACAAATCAAAAATATATTTCCAAAGGGAAGTGCACATTCAGGAAAAGACCTAGCCACAGAGTTTCCAGTAAGGCAAAAATTCTTCAGCCAGATTTTAGAAAATTAAGCCACCTGGGGAGCGTATTAGACCCCCATTGAGGGTCCTGAGTGAAAAGAGAGAGAAGAAAAGTGCAACAGTATTGGCCTGCATGTAGGAACTGCAGGAAAACACAAATCACTGCTGACCTAGGACGGACCATTGTTGGAACACCAGGCATCCAATATGGTCCCCCAAGCCAGAAGCAATTTCTGAGCACACAGCCAGGAGTAACCCCTGAGTGTCACTGGGTATTCTCAAAAACCAAACTGCGAACTTTGAACTAAACCCACAGAACAGCCAGGAGGGCACTTACTTTGTACTTGGATGGCTCAGAGAGAACCTCGCACTCCCCATATGATTCATTCTGCAGATTACGAGGGACAGAGCCAAGAAACCCCCTATTGGCTCTGGAGCCAGTACTAAAACTCAGTAATATAACTGATCCCTGATAAGGTAGGCATGAAGATTTAGCGTAGAAATCTTGAGATCAAGGATTTCCTTAGCAACATATTACCAGTACATATTTTATGAACTCCAGAACCCCCATAGGGTCTGAGACTGCAGTCGTGACCCCAAGAACTGTTTCAAGAGCCAAGTCTGAACACACTGGGGGCCATTAAAACAAACAGAGCAAACAAGGACAAAAGTAGCCTCAAATAACAGAGTCCAGCACCCCAGCCAGGGGCCACAGCTTGTCAATGTGGGGGCTGAACACTCCTGTCCCTCCACCCTGTCCTTCCTTATGCTCACACTCTGCACCTACCTGGGAACTGGACTTCCGATGGTGCAGATCCATCTTCCCTAGTATGTATTATTCCGGAAGAGCAGCAGAAAGGCAATTTGCATGAATCCCTGTAGGAAAGACAAGGCTGTGAGCACTGCAGAGGAAGAATACCCCTGTCCTGACAGGAAGAGCCTGTAAGACCAATAATGCCAGTTGGGCCGCACCTCTGGGCACCAACTCAAGCCCAGGTGAACATACACAGACAGAAACTCCTTTCTGTCCTAGAAAACATAATGAGGTTGGGATAAGGATGTGAATAGGATAAAAACACTGGTCTTACTCTACAGGGAGGCACCAACTCAAGCCCAGGTGAACATACACAGACAGAAACTCCTTTCTGTCCTAGAAAACATAATGAGGTTGGGATAAGGATGTGAATAGGATAAAAACACTGGTCTTACTCTACAGGGAGGAACTTCACTCCTGAGTCCCTGGGAGTCTAGGGCAGGGGCTGACTTTGAGGCAGAAGTCCTGTCCATCACTGTCCCCTGCAAACTGGCAGTAAAATGGTCACTTGCACTGAGACTGGAAGTGCCTCTGCCAGGGGTATTCAGGGCTTGCTGCCCACCTGCCATAGGGTTTCCACACACACACTGCTAGCACAGATATTTATGCAATGTAGGACTAATCATTGGCTTTGAGGAATTCAAGGAAGTAAGAAATTTAATTAATTCATTAATTAATTCTCACAATCTTTCATAAGACCCATCTGCAACACGATTTCTTCTAGGAATAGTATGGTGTCAGAGGTGAAGCTCAGACCTTCCTCAAAAACCATACATCATTTCTATTCAATATGAACATCCTTTTGAATAAGGTGTAAGAAGACAATGTAGGCCTTTCCATGTCACCCACATGAAAGAATTTTCTCTACTTTAAAATTTTCTTCAATTTTTTTTGGGCCATCCCCTGAGGTGCTCAGAGGGTTATTCCTGGCTCAGTATTCAGAAATCACTCCTGCAGGGCATAGAGAACCCTATACAGTGTCAGGGACCAATGTTGGGTCAGTGGTGTGCAAGCATCCAGTTGTACTACAGAGCAACCCATCCAGAAAAATAAGTGTCACAGTAGGGGCAGGAGAGATAGCATGGAGGCAGGGCATTTGCTTTGCCTGCAAAAGGACAGTGGTTCGAATACCAGCATCCAATATGGTCCCCCAAGCCTGCCAGGAATGATTTCTGAGCACAGAGCCAGGAGTATTCCCTTAGCACTCACTGCTGGGTGTAACCCAATAAAATCTTGAGATCCACTGAAAACAAAGGGTTTGGGAACACATGGACCTGAGGCCATTGCAGGCCAAAAGAAGTCTGCACCCTCCCCCTCTCAGAGCAGGAATGGGGGCCAAGGGCTGAATGTTAAAGACCTTCAACTACCCCCACCCTGCTCCTGGCAACCACCCTAGCAACAGGACAGTTAACCAAATTGGAAAGCCTAGAGGTGGGGTGGGGTGGGGAGAACAGCTAGAAAAGCCTTCTTGGAACAAAGGACCATTGCCTGGGGCCAGGGTGGCAGCATCTCCCTGAGACCTCAGGGTTTCAAACATTCCTTGTGGAAAGTGTATCAGGGGAGCTCTTTCTCGGATATGGAGCCACATCTCGCCAAAATCAGGGCTGGCCAGAGCTCAGCAGTCAGAAGTGTCTGCCAAGCCAGACTTTCCTGCACAGCTGGAGTCCTGGATCCCCCAATCACTCCCCAGGAGCCAGATCTGGAGAGAGTGAAGGGAGAGCTGCAGATTCCCTCTAGGGCCGCCGCCTCTTCCCCCCAACTCCTAGGAGGCACTTGGGGTCTCCCCGGCACCACTCGGGCAGTTCTTTCCTTGGTCGAGTCTGAAAATTCCCGCCTGGGCTTGTTCTAGCCCGTGATCTCCCTCGACCGCCCGCTCCCCCGCCGCCTCCCGCATCTCGATCATCGTGGGGTGTCGGTACCGAACCCCACTCACCCACTTGCAAAGCCGAGCGTCCTGGGCGGCCGACGCCCTCCCCTCAACTCGCCTCTTTCTCGGCCTCTTCTCTCTAAGGGAAGATCCGGATCTTCACAGGAACAAAGGCAACAAGATCCAAGCTCCGCGCTCTCCGTCGGTCCCACCTCTGGGCGCCACCGCCTCCCCCAATTTCCCGGGCGCCCCCGCCGCTCACCTGGCTGTGACCCGGGGCTCCACGCGCTCAGAGCGGCCGATCGTCCCTCCAGACCCCACCCACGGGGACCCGGCCTGGCCAGATCAGCGGAGAAGGCAGCTCAAAGACCGAACCCGGAAGGGGAAGCAAAGGACGCTGCGGGCTAGATGACATCACAGCTACTCCCGCCGACCTCTTAAAGGGACATCCTGAGCTTGGCTGCAGCCACTCCCTTTTCCAAAGTATTTCACACCGGAGCCTGAGAGATAGCATGGAGGTAGGGCGTTGGCCTTGCGTGCAGAGGGACGGTGGTTCGAATCCCTGCATCCCATATGGTCCCCTGAGCCTGCCAGGAGCGATTTCTGAGCATACAGGAGGGAGTAACCCCTGAACATCGCCTGATGTGATCCCCCAAAATATTATTTTACTCAGCTTATATGAAAATTACTCCTCTGAATGGGCATTGCCCATACAACCCTAAACCATTGACCATCTACGCAAACAACCACAATTCTCTACAACATCTCCAGAAGCAAACCTCTACCAGGAAACACCCTGCAGCTACCCTGGCATTGACTTACCCCAAGGAGTGTTCTCTTAACACCCAGAAGGCTCAGTAACAGCAACAACCTGCAAGCAGGACAGGATGCACCGCCCCCCCCCTTTTTTTTTAAAGAAGAGCTTACTAAACTTTCTGCTGGAGATTTAATGCATTCACTGTGATTCAATAATTTTTAAAAAATATACTTGTTACTGAACTTTTTCTTCTTTCCTTTCTCTTCCATCTTTTTAGTTTTTCTTTCAATTTTCTATTTTTTCAAATCATGTTGCTTTTGGTCTTCCTAAAACAAATGGATTATGATCAACTGTGTAATGTAATTATGTCAACTATGTAATGCATTTTCTTTAAATAAAGTAAATATAAAAATAAAAATAAAATAAAGCTATGCATCTGATAGTCAAAAGAATTTCAGTTTCCAAAGACTTAGGGAAATTGTGGCACTAGGGTTCATAACATCCAAAAATAAACACACCTACCTTGACTTGAACACATTCTTCCTGTGTCCATAAACTATGCTTATCTTATCTTGCTTTTCATTAAGTGTACATTGTGACAGAATGGGCAGAAATGAGCCACTGTAGCACCTTCACAGCAAAACCTACTTTGAGCAGACAGCTACCTCTCATTCAAAGATCCATCTGGTGGATGACAGCCAGAGCTTCCTAAGCATTGGAACCCTGGCTAGAGGTGACAACAAAGCGAATATGACTTTTCTAAGATGGTTACAGCACCATAAGCCATGTGTTTAGGCAAAGTGTTCTTGAGAGAAATATCCCTGTGGCTGGGTCTCTTAATGTTTTTATTAGGAAGTGTATGAATAGATTTGGGAAATGTATATCAGTTCATTGGAGAGATGGGAGAAATCCTGGGATCAAATGCTCTCTAAATGGTAGGAATCCACTAATCCCTTAATGTTTCTGCAGGCCATCACCCATATCTCTATTTTATCAAGAAAATTAAAATTGCTTTATGCTTTTAGCAGTAAATCTCAGGATCATATGGGATTGATCATCATATGGGATGAGTCATATGATCCAGCTATACCACTCCTAGGGATATACTCCAGGAATACAAAAAACACAATACAAAAATGCCTTCTGCACACCTATATTCATTGCAGCACTGTTTACAATAGACAGAATATGGGAACAACCAATATACCCTTCAACAGATGAATGGTTAAAGAGACTGTGGTATACACAAACATGCAATGCAGCCGTCAGAAGAGAGGAAGACATGAATTTTTCCTATACATGATGGAGATGGAAATTATTAGGCTGAGTGAAGTAAGTCAGAGGGAGAGAGATAGATATAGAATAGTCTCACATATCAATGGGATTTCAGAAAATTAAATGACATTATTGTAATAATGCTCAGAGATAATAGAGATGAGGGCTGGAAGGACCAGCTCACAATATGAAGCTCACCACTAACAGTGCTTAGTTCAGTTAGTTAAATAAGTACATTGACAACTATTATGATAATGGTTGTGAGAGAGAACTAGAATGCCTATCTCGAATATGCTGCAGAGGCCCAAGGCAGCCAGGGCCCGGTGTTAAAAGGCACATAGGGGCCTGTGGGGCCTGTCAGATAGGTCTTTTTATTTTTATTTTTTCAGTTTTTGGCTGACACCCATTTTCGCTCAGGGGTTACTCCTGGCTCTGGACACCGAAATAGCCTCTGGTGCCAGAGAGATAGCACGGTGGTAGGGCATTTGCCTTGTATGCAGAAGGAAGGTGGTTCAAATCCTGGCATCCCATATGGTCCCTCAAGCTACCAGGAGTTATTTCTTTCTTATTTTTTTTTATTTTTGGATCACACCCAGTGACCCAGTGCTCAGGGTTTACTCCTGGCTCTACACTCAAAAATTGCCCCTGGCAGGCATGGGGAACCATATGGGATGCCAGGATTCAAACCACCATCCTTCTGGACGCAAGGCAAATGCCTTACCTCCATGCTACCTCTCCTGCCCCAGGAGTGATTTCTGAGCATAGAGCCAGGAGTAACCCCTGAGCACTGCCAGGTGTGACCTCCTCCCACCAAAAGAAAGAGAGAAATTACCCCTAGCAGTTGTAAGGGACCATATGGAATGTAGGGATTCAAACTATGGTCCATTTCGGGTCTGCTGCGTGCAAGTCAAATGCCCTACCACTGTGCTATTTCTCCAGCTTCCAGGAGGGTCCTTGTGATTACTCACAGATGCCAATATGTAGAATCTGATCGCCATGGACTCAGAGAGAAGAAAACAAAACATATTTTTATTTCTTCTGGTTTCTGAGGGCTACTGCCACTGCCAGAGGTGTTTTAGAGAGAGAAAGGGAGTTTAAAAGAAATTCACCTGCCAAAATAGTTCATGGAGACTTGAGTAGAAAGAAGTAGAAGGTAGAAAGAAAAGGGAATAGGTATAAAGCAGGCAGCATCTCTCTGATGCTTTATCTCTGGTCCCCCACAGGTCAGCCGGTCTGTTCTGAATATTATGCTAGGCTCCGCCCAAAAGGTTCAAACTTTTCTTTTGATATTTTTATATGTCAGGTGATGGTCTGTAAAATGCATAGTAGTTGTCAGCTGCATTTTTTTGGATACTTCATTAAAAGCTTCAAATCTGAGAGACAGGTATAGGAAAGACATGAAACTGTTTAAGGAAAGTAAAAACTCAAAATTTTAGGGGAAAGGGGCAGCGAATTCTTTCTAGCTGCCAGTATTGTGCAAGGTGATGCTGAACATCTTTTTTCCCCTTTGGTTGTTGGGCCAGAAATTAAAAGGATGAGCCCAAGCTCTAAGTCAGCAGGTGGGACTCTTGCCTTGAAGGTGACATCAGGGTTCAATCTCTGCATCTCATGGGTCCTCAGGCTCCTGAGTGAAGAGCCCAGAGTAATCCTGTGTTGCCCCAGGCTACAAAGGAAAACAAATGAATAGAGACAAAAATGAACAATGAATACAAAAATGACCAGTGAAAAATCATGGATATCTGAAAATGAGGGATTCGTGCCTCTGAACATCATTATTTTATTGAAGGTTGATGTGATCAGAGCTGGCCTAGTGCTGGTGGTGGAGTGTTTGCAAAGGAATCTTGTTGATTTCTCTCCTAGGGGAATTCTCCCTTCTCAGGCAGTTCACCTTCTCCCTTCTCCCTTTCTCCAAGACCTGCTGAAACCCAGCAGGAGGGAAAACTGGTCCAAGCTCAGGAGTGTGGGAATTGCCTTTCATGGCTTGGAGATGCATTATTACCTGGTTCTTTAGGCCTCTGAGCAGAAATGCAGTGACATCAGAGCCTCCTGGTCTATTTCTGGAACTCTAAATGGTCTTGAATCTGGTTTCTTCAGTCTTAAATTTTTTTAAATTTCTACGATGGTAGACATCTTTCTTGATCATTTCCTCTGAGAAGAGAGTGAGGGGAGCATCATCTGACTGTCCTTGTCCTTTCTGCTACGTTTCTCCTTGGTATCCTTCCAGACTTCATTTCTGCAGAACCTGAGAGCAAGTATGAAGGTCTGAGGTTCAAGGTGGGTGTTTGGGGGGAAGATTTCATTTCTGGCCACCACAAGGCCACTCTAACCTAGTGAGACCTGTTGGGCCTTATGGGAACTTGGGAGAGATCTAATTTTTGCTGTGCAATTCAACAACCTTAAGGGCTGAATTACCACTTGGGCCCCTATAGTCAGATTTTTATTTTCTTCAAAAAACCAAACAGGATAGTTATGTAGGAAAGTATCAGGAAGATCCCTTTGGCATGATATCTTAAAATTTCTGGACGAGGACATAGTTGAAATGTCATGCACATGCAAAATCTCTGTTTTCCTTTCCTTTTCATTTTCTTAGCACAAGCACCCTTAACCTTAGCAATCCTGACTCCCAGGTGATTGAAGTTTAACTCTGGGTAATAAAAGTGGGTGAAAAGCAGCAATAAAAGGAAGCTTGGATGACTCAGTAAAATTAAAAATGATTTGCCTCTGGACCGGGAAGGTGGCGCTAAAGGTAAGGTGTCTGCCTTCAAGTGCTAGCCAAGGAACGGACCGCGGTTTGATCCCCCGGCGACCCATATGGTCCCCCACAAGCCAGGGGCGTTTTCTGAGCACATAGCCAGGAGTAACCCCTGGCGTCAAACGGGTGTGGCCCAAAAACCAAAAAATAAAAATGATTTGCCTCTGGATACCCATGGAGGAAATAAAATTTTGACTCTGATTTCTTGTGTGAAACTGCAATCTCAGACCGCTCAGAATCACCTCCACAGACTGACATTCAGGTTTTTATTACATCCACAAAACCAAATATGGAAGTTTTTTAGGACAGTGTCTCGAGGAAAGTTCGTCCATCTGGCACAATGTCTTTAATATGTTGGATGTGGAAATAGCCGAAATGGATTTTTAGGGGTTTTGGAAGGAGGAAGAAGGGTCTGGGATCAAATGTTTTAAAAATGGTGAGAACTGGGGCCGGAGCAGTGGTGCAGAGGTAGGGTGTATGCCTTGCACATGGGTGACCTAGCACTGACCTTGTTTGAATTCCCCAGTGTCCCATATGGTCCCCGAGCCTGCCAGGAGCAATTTCTGAGCATAGAGCTAGGAGTAACCCCTGAGCGTTACTGAGTGTGGCTCAAAAACCAAAAAAATTAGTATTAAAAAGGAAAGAAATCTAGGCCAGATGAATGAATTTGAGAAAGGGCAGTAATGGGAAGCTGCGAATCCTGGTGGTCAGGATTCGAACCCCCGTCCTTCTGCATGCAAGGCAAACACCTTACTTCCATACTGTTTCTCCAGCCCCTGTTTTTATACTACTTCTTATGCTCTGAGGTCAACATATAGCTCAACATTCACCCAGTGAGTACATTTAGTATCTTCACCCAGTGTTTCTTTGTACTATAAATAAATGAGATCATCCTGTATTTTTTTTCTTCTCTTGATTGATTTCACTAAGTAAGCGACCTCTGCTGCCCCTTTGCTCAGGCCTCACTCTGGGTGGTGTTCAGGGGCCATATGAAGTGCTGGCTATAGATTTCTGGTCAGGAGCTTCCAAAGAAATTGCACCAGCTGCTGTATTATCATTCTTGCCTGCTGTTTCAATTACTGAACAATTTAGTCAATAACTAAAGTTCACTCATATAGGTGGTTTAAACACTTTCATTTCCTAATGTTGAATATTTGTATATTCCAATCCCCAGCAGTTTCCTACCCCTAAGCACTGCAAGCAACAACTGTGCACACAGAAAGGAGGCACCCATGGCTATGCCCACTCACATACTCAAAAATCCCTTATGTTGCAAGTCAGCCCCTGAAGAGGTTGACTGATGGAGGGATGGAGGATGAGGTCTTTCCCCTTCAGCTCGAAGCACGCGTCTGCCACCCTGTCTAGCCGACGGTTCTGAGGTGAAACGGCGGGTAAACAGCTTGCAGACAGTCAGGCTTGTGGAAATATTAGCTTTATTCGGTGGACAAGACTGAAGTCCAAAGACTCAGCCTCAGTTCCAGCAAAAAGCCTCTTGCCTTCCACAGACCCTTGTTTTTATCCCCCAGAATCAGGTACCACCCAATGGTGGGATCAGATACCACCCAATGGTGGAAGCAGAATCAGGTACTACCCTAGGGTGGGGGCAGAATGCCAAGTCACACCCTAGGGTAGGGCACAATCTCTGATCAGGTTAGGGGCAGTAACATAATAATCCCCTAAAATATTTACATACACAACACCTTCGATAACCCTTTCCACCAATCCCTAAGCCCCATTTTGAGCCATGTTTCTTATGTAGAATTCTCCAATTCACTCATGTTACTGAGAGAGCATGAAAAGTTGATGCTCTCCTACAAATTCAATGTTCTATACAGATATCTTGAGTCAGAAACTTCATCCAGGGGGTGTATGATAGTACAGTAGGGAATGCATTTGCCTTTCATGCAGCAGACCTGAATTTGATCCCTAGCATCCTATATGATCAACAGATCGCACCAGGAGTAATTCCTGAGCATTGCTAGGTGTGGCACAAAAATAAACATTAGCAAAAATGTCTCTCTTTTAGAAACATATATAATTAGAAATATACATACAAACACATATACATATCACAGAATGTAAGCCATTTGCCTTGCACAGGGCCACCATGAGTTTGATCCCTGTCATTTCATATGTCTTTCAGGTCTGTAGAAGTAATTTGAGAGCACACAGCTATGAATAACTTTGAACTCACGAGTTATGGCCAAAACATAAGTAAATATTAAAAATAAAATTTAAAAAAAACAGCTAAATCTCCACTGCACATGTGATCAGTTCCCACTCTCCATTTCTGTATGACCTGTAGAATACTTAGTGGCTTGGATCACCCGATCTAAGCAAGAAGAAGTCAAGAAGAAGCAAACTCTCCCCTTTCTTGCCAAGTGCCTGGTGTGAAGAGGGAGCCTGGCTGTTCAATAATGAGGAGGGCATCCCAGTGATGTCACAGAACTCCCGCTTTCCCTCCCCTGCATTCCTTTTCCCTTGTGGTTCCACCAACCGCCAAGCTTGGGGTGGAGAGCAGATCCCCTGGGTGAGGGGTTGTCCGGAGGAACGTTTTTCTTTCTGTCCATAGAGGGCATAGAGGGGCAGTGCTGAGCACCACGATAGTCCAGAGTCATGGCCAGTTGAAAGGCAGGAGCACCCAGGGGCGATGCGGGGGTGGTGAGCTAGAGACCAGGATAGACCGATGGCTAGAGCAGACAAGTGGGTGAACAGGATTCAGTATCAACACCCCAAGATGACCGAGACGCAGGATGGGATGCAAAGCAGGTTATTGAGGAAGAACAAGATTTGAACTATCTCATGTGGGAACTTTCATAAACGACAGAGAAGGAAATGAACCAAATGATGTATGTAGGGTTCCATTGACTCAAGGATTTGGGGGCCAGAGGCAGCAGCCCCCAGAGGGAACCTGGCCCTTTGGCTCTCTCCAGCTCTGGCTCCTGGGAAGCACCTGGGAGATCCAGGACCTGTGCTTTACAGGAAACTCAGGCCTGGACAGCAAGAGGACCCTGGCAGTGCTCATGGGCGGCCCAGATTCAATCCCCTCCAACCCACATTGTTCCCTGAATTCCCTAAGTCTGAGCACATAGGATGTGGCTCAAAAAAAAAAAAAACATACAGAAGGTGACCATAGAGATAGCACAGCGGTAGGGCATTTGCCTTGCAAGCAGCAGACCCTGGACCAAGGGTGGCTCGAATCCTGGCATCCCACATACCCCTGTGCCTGCCAGAAGCGATTTCTAAGCAGAGAGCCAGGAGTAAGCCCTAGGCGCCTGCCGGGTGTGGTCCCAAAATCCAAACAAACAAACAAACAAACAAACAGGAAAACCAGTCAGACAGACTGAAGGAGAGTGTGTGTTCTCTAGTCTAGAGAGAGCTCTAGTTTCTTCACAAAGCCTACCCCAATCCACATACCATAATGAAAGCTGGAAATTCCCCGGGTCTGAAAGGATATGCTGTCACCTTGGCCCCAGGCAACACTTGTCCTTTGTTCCAAGTTGGCTGTTCTAGGCTTTCTCCGAAGCTGCCCTCTTGGGGCTTCTGCACTAGGTGAGAGTCCTGTTCTAGGGTGGTTGCCAGGGGCAGGTTGGGGTAGTTGGAATCCTTGACATTCCTCTCCTGGCTAATGTTCCTGAGGGAAACTCTCTGGGAGAGGGAGGGTCCAGCCTTCCGTGGATCTTCAGTGGTTCCAGGTGAAGGTGTTGTCTTTAATTCCTCTTTTTTTTTTTTTTGATTTTTGGATCACACCCGGCAGCTCAGGACTTACTCCTGACTCTACCCTCAGAAATTGCTGGACCCTTCCCCACTCAGAAAGGCAGGAACAGAGGCCTAGGGAGCAAAGTCCAAGACCTTCAGCTACCCCACCCTGCCCCTGGCAACCACCCTAGCAAAAGCACTCTTATTGGAAAGCCACAGGAGGGCAGATTGGGGAACACCTAGACAAGCCTACTTGGAACATGGCCTGGGGTCATGGTGGCAGCATCTCCCTTCAGACCTGGGGGGGGGGGCGGGCTTTCAAGCCTTCATTATGTAACGAGTATCAGGGTGAGCTTTCTCTAAAGTTGAGCCCTATCCTGCAATGGTCATCAGGGCTGGCTGGGACTCGGCAGTCAGAACTCTCCCTCAAGCCTGACTTTCCAGCACAGCTCAAGTCCTGGAACCCCAATCAATCCCCAGGAGCGAGGTGGAGAGAGTGAAGGGGCAGCTTCCCTCTAGGGCCGCCGCCTCTTCCCCCAATTTCTAGGAGCCACCAGGGGCCTCCTCGAATCACTCGGGCTGTTCTTCCCTCGGTCGTGTCTGAAAATTCCCGCCTGGGCTCGTTCAAGCCCGTGTTCTCCCTCGACCGCCCGCTTCCCCGTCGACTCCCGCATCTCGATCACCATGAGGTGTCGGTGCTGAACCCGCTCACCCACTTGCCAAGACAGAGGCAGATCCGCCCCGACTGGCCTCTCTCTCGGTCTCCTCTGCCTCTGGAGAGATCCGCAGCAAGACACAACCTCCGCGCTCTGGGTCTGTCCCACCGCTGGGCGCCACCACCTCCCCAATTTCCCGGGGTGCCCCCGCATCTCACCTGGCAGTGACCTGGGGCTCCACGCGCTCAGAGCGTCCGATGGTCCCTACAGATCCCGCACCCACATGGAATCCCCGGCCCGGCCCAGTCCGAAGAGACAGATGCCAGCTCCAGGCTGAGCAGGGGACAGGCACGCAAAGGACCCTGCGGGCTAGATGACGTCGCACCTACTTCCTTCCGACGTCATAGAGGGAAGTCCTTAGCTTGGCTTCAGGCAGTCCTTTTTCAAAATTATTTCACCCTTCTTTGATTAAAATTATGCATCTGATTTTCAAAATAACTTCAATTTCCAAAGAATCAGGACAATTGGGACACTAGGGATCCATGACATCCAAAAATAAACACACCTGCCTTCACTTGCACACTTTCTTCCTGTGTCCACAAAACTATGTTTATCTTATCTTGCTTTTCATGAAGTGTATATTGTGACAGTAGCTAGAAATGGGCCACTGTAGCACCTTCACAGCAAAACGTACTTTGAGCAGACAGCTACCCCGCTCACCCACTTGCCAAAATAAGTGCCCTGGGAGGCAGATCCACCCGACTGGCCTCTTTCTCAGTCCTGTCTGCCTATGGAGATGATCCGCAACAAGATCCAACCTCCGCTCTCGACCAAAGATTCATCTCGTGGGTGACAGCAGCTTCCTTAGCATTGAAACCCCAGGTTCCCTGACTGGAGTGACAGCAAAGCGAGAAGGGCTTTTTTATTATGGTCACAGCAGCATAAGCCGGGTGTTTAGGCAAAGTGATCTCTAGAGGGATATTCCTGTGACTTGGTTTCTGAATGTTTTCATGAAGAAGAGTTTGGATAGATTTGGGAAAATGTGTATCAGCTCATTGAAAAGATGGAAGAAATCCTGGATAAAATGCTCTATAAATGATAGGAATGTGAGCTATCCACTGATCCATCCCCTCACATTTCTGTGGGTCATCACCCATATCTCTATTTAATCAAGGAAATTAAAATCATTTCATTCAGGGCTGGAGAGAGAGCATGGAGGTAAGGTGTTTGCCTTTCATGCAGAAGGACGGTGGTTCGAATCCCAACATCTCTTATGGTCCCCTCAGGCTGCCAGGAGTGATTTCTGAGCATAGAGGCAGGAGTAACCCCTGGGCACTGCCAGGTGTGACCCAAAAACAAAAACAAAGTCGCATCATGCTTTTAAGTAAATCTCTAGATCATATGGAATTGATGTTCATATGGGATGAAGCATATGATCCAACTAACCACTCCTAGGGATATACCCTAGGAACACAAAAGCACAATACAAAAATGCCTTCGGCACACCTATATTCATTGCAGACACCCCTGAGCCTGTGGGGACCCCCTCATACACTCTCTGGTCTGGAATTTGGTGGTTGGTGGAACAACAAGGGAGAAAGGACTTGTAGCAGGGGAAGGTGCAGGTTTAGTGACTTCACTGGATTCCTTCCGCATTATTAAAGGGCCAGGCTCCATCTTCACACCAGGCACTTAGAATGGAAGGTGAGTTTTGCTTCTCCTTGACTTAGATCTGGTGATCCAAACAGCTGTGGTCTCCAGATCATATAGAGATAGAGAGTGGGAACCAATCAGATTAAACCTGCGGTAGAGATTTAGGGGTGTTTTTATTTATTTATTTATTTTTGTTTCTTTGTTTCTTTGTTTGTTTTTTGGGGGGGTTTTGGGCCACACCCGGCAATTCTCAGGGGTCACTCCTGTCTGTCTGCTCAGAAATAGCTCCTGGCAGGCACGGGGGGACCATATGGGACACCGGGATTTGAACCAACCAACTTTGGTTCTGGATCGGCTGCTTGCAAGGCAAATGCCGCTGTGCTATCTCTCCAGGCCCTATTTATTTGTTTATTTATTTATTTTATTGATTTTTGCCACAACTTCTGGACTCAATGGTTATTAATGGCTCGGTGCTCTCAAATTACTCCTGCAGACCCAGCAGATCATAGGAATACCAGGGATCAAACACACATCAGACCTGTGCAAGACAAATGGCCTACACTCTGTGATATAGGTAGCTAGATAGGTAGGTAGGTAGGTAGGTAGGTAGGTAGGTAGGTAAAGTAGGTTAGGTAGGTTAGGTAGGTAGGTAGGTAAGTAGGTAGGTAGATAGATTTCCAAAAGAGATAAATAGTTTTGCTTATGTTTATTTTTCTGACACACCCAGCAATGCTCAGGAATTACTCCTGCTGTGATCTGGAGATCAAATGAGATGCTGGGGATCAAATCCAGGTCTGCTGCATGCAAGGCGAATCCTGGATGAAATTTCTGACCCAAGATATCTGTGTACATAACATTGAATTTACACCTGGAGCAACAACCTTTCATTCACTCCCTTTTCATGAGTGAACTGAAGATTTCT